>NW_028240622.1:0-118553 GCF_964263255.1 Lissotriton vulgaris | reverse complement strand
CCCATAGTTCGCCCACAAATAATTGCTTAACTGCATCCTTGATGAAACAGCCATACGACCCCCCTGGATTTTTCTGAGAGATATCTGACCAAAGTAGTGACTCCAGAGTACCTGTCTCTGCTTGTCTTAGTTTGTGGCACAGATTCAAATAAGAGCCAGTGTTCGTAAATTTGTGGTTTAATAGGCCCAGTTCTAATCTGATCTGTGCTGCAGAAGCAGATTTAGGCTTGTGGAGGTTTTTTTTGTAGATTTTGGTTACATGTTGGTGTAGGTTGGCATTTAATTTTCCACTAAATATTTCAATGCCGTACGACAAAGTTGGCCCGATTTTTGCTCCCTCGGACTTCCGTTAATGGTGATAAACTCAGACCGGATAGTTTTTTGAGAGCTTAGAAAAAGTTACCTGAAGGTTCATGGCTTTTGGTGATATTTCACTGCGTTGTTTGGCGAAGGAACCCCTGGAGTCAAAATTGACCCCTAAGTATTTATATGTTTTTCCAACTGTGAGGTTCATCTTATTGTGTAGCCATCCACCTCCAAGGTAGCGTTTTCTACCGAACATTAACACTTGGGTTTTCTTTAGGTTTAACTCTAAGGAATTCATAGTAGTGTAAGTGTGCAATTTATTTAGTAGTCTTTGCAGACCTACCCAGGTAAAACTAAAAAGAACCGAGTCATCTGCATATAGGAGATTACTTATTGGCTCACCACCGATCTTGGGTGGATGGCTGTTTATTTCCTCTAGGGTGGCTGGTAAATCTGCTATAAACAAGTTAAAAAGTAGAGGGGCCAGCACACATCCCTGTTTGATGCCTCTGGTTGACATGATTTTCCGAGAGAGATGTGTGCCAGACCCCAGCTTCACTTGTATCCATGTGCCTGAGTGTAATTGGATTATGGCGTCCAGAAGTTTGGCTGGGATCCCCCATTTTTGTAACTTTACCCATAGAGCAGCCCTGGGGACCAATGTTCCCTCTAATTTTCCTCTGTGTGCGGCAGTGTAAGGTCTCTGTGCGCTGCAGCCATGGTTATGTGCACCAGGAACCAGACCAAGCGCATGGGGCAGCATCTAAAGAAAGGGGCGCGGCGATCTTATTTTTTTAATATCAGTAACCTTCTGAGCATCTGACAGAAAGGTAGACCCTTTAGGAATATCAAGTATATCTTCAATTCTGAACCATAAATCCAACACCATGCAGCCGTTCATATATCATTTTCCGATTTTCAGCAGAGGCTGCAAATGTTTTGTATATAAAGCTTATCCATCCTTATAATATGTTATTATCAGACTGTACATGGTAGACATTCATAAAAGCCAGGCATTTCAATCTAATGGGTAAGACCGACGAGCAACAGAGCACCATAGGGGACTTTTTGAAAGGTGCAAAGGAACTGCCTAGACCATTTCAGCCACTTTACAAACACCACATCAAACTACAGTGTCTCTAGTAATCACTGAAATTATTAAAAGTCGCACATAGCAATCTGAAACCATAGCAGCTGTGAAAGTCGTGCTTTTGGACTTGATGCATGTTTTTAGGTCTTGCCTAGCATTGCAGTGCAAAGCGGTGCTCGCTTTGCGAAGCATGCTCTATCAGGGTATTTTGTAGATGTGGTGTGGAAGCCCCGCCCATATTTTTCATTGGCTGGCATCATCATCCATGGTAAATACTGGCTTCGGATTGATAATGAGGCTTCTTAGTCGCTCCTTGTTACTGCCCTGTCTCCTTTTGGGACCGCCCGTCAGGCCTGGATCATTTACTTGCGGCGTTATACTGTCTTCTTCAATTAGTCTGGTGACAGCTTGTTAGGTCGCTCCTGAGCCAGAGCTTCTCTTATTATGTACTGTTCCCACCCCCCTCCCATTGTCCGTGTTCCTTTTGTTCCCACCCCCTCGCGCTGTCCCTTGTCTCGCAGCTCGTGGGCCATGGACGTGATTTTGGTGACCGCTGGTCACAGCCCTCCCTGCTCTGCAACAGATTGCAGTGCCTTCTGCAGCACTGCGATGTCATGCTCCTGCGCCTCCAGATGCACTCAACCAGGCCCTCCAGTGCTCCCCCACCAGCTCGCCTTGCCCTGCCTAGGTCGCCATGTCCTGCCCCGGTGGGCTCCTGGCCCCTCGCCTGCCCTACTCAGGTATACCGACCCCTGCAGCTCACATCCGTGCAGATCTCACAGCACAGGCAGCTGTATGGCTCTGGCGCACTTCCCTCTGCTGCCTCTGGTGGCTCCAGTGGGACGGAAGAGGGAGGCCAGCGCCAGGCTGGTGTACTCTTCTTGTGTTCATCTCGGGCGTCCCGCCTTGCTTAAGCACGGCACCTGCGTTTGTAGTTATAACATACTTCAGCACAAAAGCTCCGTCCGTAGGGTGTTCTCCACAAATGGCTGCTAAAGCTGTACCTTTTTTTGTTCCACCTTATTATTAGTGCTTTAAATGCTAATGCACTTAAAATAATGGAATGGGATATCTTTCATGCATGCCTTCAAATACCCATCAGCAAACTTTCTATCAGGCCCTTTTTTCTTTCACGTAAATCAAACGTGGTTAGTGAGCACGCTGCTGGTGCAAAAACGGTTCATAAAACACGTTTATTAGATGTCTCATAGACCATTCAAGATTGACGCAAACTCAAACATGATAACAGAAAAAATAACCATTTTTTTTACAGATAATGCTGCTCATTCATTCCATGTGTATATGGGGAAGTGGAGAATCGGTCCAGTCACAAAGTAACAAAAGCATTCATTTTCAATCACATGCAGACATGAAGATGGTCCGTTTTCAGTCCCTGCGCCTGAAAAATGCCCTTTATTTAGTCCCATGAAATCACAGACTATTAAGCAGAAATGCACTAAAAAGTGAGTGTGCCCGGGAAGGCTCGGGCTGACACACACAAGAAGGGGGGGCTGAAGCCCTTTGAGCCCAATGGGCGTTGCGCGCCTGATGCTTAGCATAGTGTGCTGCCTGACTGGTATTTTGTTATTTCTGTCATTGTATCCAGATTATCCAGATATATAATACAAAAAGTATTTATTTATTTATAAAGTTTTATATAGCGCGAACAACATCAAACCTACAAGAAGTCAGGACTATTGGCTTTGTCAATGGTTGTTAGTTGCATAAGAGAAATGAGCATTAATATTGAAAAAGCTTCCACTTACAGCCCTGGTGACACCACAACAATGTTGCTGCTGCTGAGTTTCAAAAAGAGAAGGGAAATCAGAGCCCGATAGAGACCCGTTTTGAGGCCTCTTTAAAAAAACTGCCGGTGCTCAGACCCGGTGAGACCCGGCCCAATTAAAGCCCTGGGCTCGACTAAAAAACAGATGCACCAGTTTGAAGGATTCTAAATAGCGGTGTGTAGAACAGTGACTTTAGCAATCTGCCAAAAATAAAATGGTTTTGTGTCAAACAAAAGGAGATCAGCATTTGCGGCGAATTACAGAATTTGGCAGTGAAAAAGGAAAAGGACCTCCCACCACTCTAGGCACCATGACATTTGGGGTTGGTCAATAGATCCCTCAATGAGGATTAAGGCATCTGCTGAGGGTCTATAGATGCAGAAACCCCATCACAAGGACATGGGACCCCTGTCCTTAAGTGCACAACTCCACAGCATGCTAGTTGACGATGTGATTTTCTATGGATGCATGTACATAGATCAATAAATGGATGACTTAATGGATTGCAGTGTTATTTATGATATGTAGCTCAACATCAAGCACAATTATTTAATGGTTTTGGACTTGCTACATTTAATTTCTTAATGGAGTGCGGCTGCCGGCTGATTGTGAGCTTTTGTGAAAATATTCCTGTTAATCGCAGCACCGTCATGCGCTGCAATTAATAGAAATATTTTCACAATGGCCCACAATCAACCCCCAGCCGAGCCCCATTAGGAAATGAAATGCAGCAAGTGCACGAGCTTCTTACTGCTAAATGCGTGCACAGGCTGCCCTCAAAAAAGCAAACATACCTCCTGCCATCCCCGGCGATGCGAACGCTTCAAGGGTTCTGCTGTGTGCGCGCTTTAAATAGGACACTGCGCGCTCTGAGTGAAAGATGTGGGCGCGCGCGCACATGAGTGCAGCTTCCTGGGAACACAGCTGGGGACCCGGTCAAAGGCGGCTTTGAAATCTACAAAGCAGCTGAAAACAGCCCTAGATGTAATAAATGTCTTAAAGAGCGATTAGTCGATAGTTGTTTGGAGAGGAGTGCGATCCTGACTTGTAGATAGGATGGATTATAGTTATATTTGTTTTAAATAGGATTTGTGGTAGGCCATTTGGGCCAGTGCACCATCAGATCTTGCTTTTAGTAGCACTTTAGTGACCGTTTTTACAGGTATCGTCAAATCTTCCCTCAGAAATTCCAAGGATTCAGTGGGGGTGCTCCATCTATTAATCAGGCTTGCTTTTGCTGCGTCGGAAACACATATGTCAGTGGAGGCCGTTCCCTCTGTAGCCCTAAAGTGGTTGGTCAAGAGAGCAGCCCAGTCGGCTTCTGAGATGTTTGTGCTCCCGGAGGCGGGCGAACCCGAATTTTGGCGATGGATTAAGTCCAAATTTTTCTTGAATTGCATTTATTACTCTCCCATAGTAATTGCCACCAAAATTCATCCAAGTGGAGTCGTTGGTCTTTTTGTTGAGCCAACCTAAATGAGTTTTGGACAGTTTTATACGTATTCAGGAGCTCAGTGTTCTCTGGGAATTTCTTGAAAGTGTGCAGGGCTTTATTTCTCATTTACTTTAATGCCATAGTTTGGATAGAGATCGAAAAATGAGGGTCGATGTGAGCCTTATGGAAGTGCTGTTTAGACGGAAAAAGGCTTATCAAATGGGAGCAGAAAGTGGGCCATGTTTCGGTGGGAGGTGCCGCCAAATCAGGGCCTCCTGTTGTAAAGGTCACACATTCTTTCATTACGGTTATGGAAATGTCGTCGCTCCATCAAAGTCGTTTTAGATTTTCCGTGTAGGTTCCTGTACATGTTGATGAGGCAGTATTATGATAGGTTGGCTTCACATTAAGGGTAACGACTTGTGGGTGATGATCGCTTTCCGTTCGAGGGGGAATACTGTAATTGCCCAAGTGTTGCAGCAGGGCTGCGTTGCAGATGGTGTAGTCAAGATAGGATTGTTTGCGACCGTTTGTCCAGGTCCACTTTGGTGGGGTGTCTTTCAAAGATCTCCCATTCATTACCAAAAAACCAGCACTATAAAGTTGCAACACAAAGAGCTCTCCTAGGCCACAGTATGCTTGATTTGATGGTTTTGACTGTGCCTCTATTTCTGATGATGTAAATGGAGAGAGCTCTTCAAAGTCAGCGGTGTTTCCCTGGAAGAGGTTAGTGGTGTAGTCTCCGGTGATCATGTACTCAGAATGGGGATAATCAATAGCCAGGTCACACACGATTTTAATTAAATGTGTTAGATGCTCCTTTTTCGAACGTGTACTTGGGTTAATGTAAACATTTTGTAGAAGGAGCGATCGGTGTTTGCTCCATGAGTTAATTTTTACTACGAGTAACCAGTCCTCCTCAAAGTTCAGTTGCTCGATTGGGCCTTTTAGGTTATTTGAGACATAAATCGACAAACCGCCTTTGGGGTGGCCATAAGTACAGGCTCTAGTTGCAGGTTTCCAATATTCCATGAAGCTCGTCACTGGGCAGTTTCGAATAGCCAATGTTTCTTGAAGGGCTATTATGTTGTGCCCAAATGTAAAATTGTGCGTCTCCAGATTGGTCGTTTTCTGATGGAGACCACTAATGTTCCATGAGCACAGTGTAAATAGCGGCTGCGAATCAAAGTTTGAAAGGATTGTAGGCGATGATGCTTGGGGTCTTAATTGAGCCTAGTCATTGCGGTTTGGGAATGCAAGGTGGTTTCCCAGGGGTCAGTCTGATGCTTTTCGGAACAGGGCTGCCGGAAGCCATCCTCAATCTGGAGTTTTTTCAGTGCTAGGGGCTTTGGCCCATAGGTTTTCAGTCAATTGAGACGTGCCTAAGTCATTTTTTAGAATTGAATATGGCCCGTTTTTTACTCCAGGTGATCTTGTCGAGGTGACTGGGGCCTGTAATAGCACTGTGGGGTAACCTGGAGGAGAATAAGGCTGGATTTTAATTCCCCATTGCTGAAAGGTGTCCTTTTGGGCTAAGAATAATCGTGCCCACGTTAGGTATACTCTTTGTTTTTTCGATCCCGGACTGTCAGTCAGGAGCCTCTATTTCCACGGTTGAAGCATTTGGAATGCCGCGCAGAAATGTGTTGACTGGCGTTGGAGGCTAGCTTGGCCATTAGGGGACTTTGACAGATGGCTGTTGAAATCGGTAGTGGATATGGGATGTTTGTGACCTTTTTGTTATCAGCAGTTGTAAACAGTGGGAATAGCTTAGGAAGATCCACTGATGGGTTTGATCTTAGTTTGTTTCTTTGTTTGCGTTGATGTTTACGTTCTTGCTTGCTGCAGGCTGCCAAGGGGACAGGAAGTGCTTCAGGGTTAAGAGCTGGAGCAGCAGCTAATTTGGCGGGAGACTCTACAGCGTTGTTACTGGTAGGATGAGGATCCCCACTCTCTGACTGAGGACTTATGGCCGACGATGGTTTGAAAGCCGCAGAAGATGGAAGGCCTTGTTCTTGGGGGGAGTCTTGGAGGTGGTCAGTCTGGTTTGAGGAAGATCGTAGATCCCCGATCACCAAAGTCCCAGTTGCGGACGTGGTCAAGGGGTCGACCAATTCCGGGTTGGCAATTGGGATTTATGAAGTAACTGGTCAGGGCATTCCATTGCTCAGTCACCCTTCAACAGCTTAACTTCGTTGATTACAGTAGTTAAAAAAAACTGGGAGCGAGGCAAGAGAGTCAATGATGGGCAAACAACAGCAGATTGACTGGACTAGTTTGGATGACGACTGCGCTCCTATTATTAAGTTGTTCAATCTTTCCAACTTGTTGTCTATCCCTGCTGTAAATTGGGCTGTAAATAGGGCATCCACCTGCATGTCCAGTTTGTCAGAATGATAGTTTAAGGCCGTGACTGTAGATTGAAAGGTTTGGAGAAGTTGAGGCCAAATACTAGTTGTTGTTCGGTCATCCGGATTTGGGTCAAGTATTGATCTAGACTTAGGTGTAGTTTGAGGGTTTTTGAACAAGAAAGACAGGTCTGATAGCAATTGATCATTTAAGTCAGTTTTTTGGGGAGACTTTGGAAAAGCTGTTACCGCTGCTGGGGGTGAAAATAGTCGCGGTTGAAGTTCAATTGACTCTGAACTTGCCTCAGAAGGTCTTGAGCCCTGTGGTGAGCAAGAGCTAAATATTTCAAAGTTGGACACTGCATACCCAAAATGATTTTTGGTATGAATTTGTGGAAAAGTTAAAAGAGAGTTTTGTGGGAACGTAATTGGAAGGTTCTTTACTTGCTAGGATAGCTGTGGTTGGATACTGCAATTGTAAATGAGACTCGGAAAATGGTTGGATGGGACAGGCCTCTTGCTTACAGATGACGTGAGGGAGCGGAAGCTGACTTAATGAGGATTGATGAGTTGGTGATGGATTTTGAGTTGCCCTCATGGAGTGCTCCGGGGCAGTGATCTGGTCATCGATTGATGATCCAAAAATAAAAACGTCTGGTGTTAAAACAGATTTGTTGATTGATGGTTGAGGCAGTAGAGACAGGTGCTCGCTTGGCTCAGTAAGTTGCTGGTGGTCGCAAAACTTGGTTCCCTCAGAGGCTTGGGGGGATGTGAGGTACTTCGCTCCCCTGGGTGCTTTTTTGAAATAGTCCAAAAGAGAGGAGGGTTTTAATGCGTTCTGGAGTGTTGCATGAGAGGGTGAGTATATATTGCTGTTGTGTTGCCCTCCGTTGAGTTGGGAATTGCAATCCTTCGGTGTGGCCATGGAGGTTGATGGATTCATAGAGCTGACTGGGGCACCCTCCATGTCTGCGGTAGATTGTTTTCATTTTTTCCGACTTAGTGCGGCAGGTGCTTTTCTTATTTTCCCAGATCTCATCCCTTCTGTTATTATGCAGAACTTATTTCTGAGTCTGGGTCTGGGTCAGGGTCAATGAGTTGTAGCACTGGTTCGCATGGGTCCTCTATCGTCTGGTGTGTTGTTGACAGCCGTACCAAGAAGTGGCCCTAGAGATCAGAGGGAGACTTGAGGAAACAGCTTGGGGCAGGGCCGGGAGACCAGAAATATTAAATCTTGTCTTGGCCTAGCTGACAAAGACAGTTGACGATGTGCAGGGCACGCAGTCACCCCCGCGCTCTTTGTCCCAACACTACCCCTCGCCTTTCACCGCCAACGACACCCTATCCGCACTCCTAAGACTTGACACCAGGGGCTAACACCCAGGCCCCCAGACCAGGTATGGCCCCCGCAACTCGCAGGCCTGCACAACCAAGTGAAGGCACAGTGAGTGGGAGTGGGGGGGTGGGTGGGGGTGCCGGGTAAGCCAACATGGACCAAATCTCATCTGGCGGTGGGGCCGGCGGTGGTGGCAATGGGTAGCGGGGGTGGGGGGAGAAGAACCAGGGCTGACCAGAACTAGGCGAGCGGGCACACAAAAGCGGCAGGCCGACAGGGAAGGGGGGCAGAGAAAGGAGGCAGAGCACGTTGCAGGGGGCTGAGGAGCTGTAAGAACCAGGACCAAAGCTGTGAAGGCTGGAAAGGGCTGAATAACAGCCTGGGGAGGTGACTCACACCGAGCAGGGCATTTGGAGGTGGGGTCAAAACCAGGCCCAGACCGAAGGACCAAAGGATCAAGGGCCAAGGACCCAGGACCGAGGGCCGAGGACAGAGCAGGAGACAAGCAAGGGCAAAAGCAGACCAAAGGTTCAGGGTTCTGGCTACCACCACAGGTCCCGGGTAAGGGGACCAGGACCAGGACTGGCACAGCGCAGAGAAAGTACAGGAAAAGTGCAGGGTGACAGACCGTGGTCCCGGCCGTTCAGGTGGTCCGCAGTCCTAATCGACTCAGGACGCTGGGCCTTAGGTGGCCAGGTCAGCACCAGCTCCGGCACTAACACCAGTACAACCCGCACAACCAGCACAAGCTGCACAAGCCACTTACTTGGCCCCGCCGCCCCCCACCGTCGCAGTCTCCCGTGTCTCCCGTGACCACCTCTGACCTGCAAAGCCCTGCTACAACTGCCGCCACCGCCGTGCTCAGCCCGAAGCCCGAAGCCTGAAGCCTGAGGCCACCTGTGCACCACCTGTGCTCCGCTCCGCTTCGCCTCACTCTCCCCTCACCGGTCCGCCCTCACTTACATGCGCGCTCACAGTGATTCTGACGTCCGTCCGTGGTTCGCGGCCAAACGCTCACTCTCTCACTATTAAGAAGGATCTTGTGGCAAAATGAACAAGAGAAAATATTTTGAAAGTCAGCGGCATAGGCTGGGAATTAGCAACAAGTCCAAGGTCCAGAAAAATATGCAAATCTCTGTGCATGTGTCTTTGAACTACCCACTGGTGGTGTAGGGCAGTGTTCCCATTGTGTGTAATTAAATACTGCACTTTAAATAAATATTGGTGACAATAATGATGAAAAAAGCATTTAATCAAAATTAGGTGTGCTTGTATACATATCTTCACTTTCAAATACAGTATAATGTTCTAAATCATCAAACATTTGCTTTACTGTACAAATGTCCCAATCATGGGAGATGCTGCCATAAGTGATGACATAATTCAGTGAAATACAAAAACATAAGGAACTTGTAAAGTTTTTGTTTGTCTAAATATATCATAGGGTACCTTGGCCCTAACAATTCCATCAATAACCGTAACAGCTGCAATGTTCACAAGAACAGATTTCTTTGCTCTTTTTTGGTGAAAGATGAGGCTTCAAAACCTTGTTTCCCAGTCCAACAGCAGAGCATTCTGGGAGATAGTGTATTTTCCAAAACAAGGAAAAGACAGTCATAAAACCAATCCAAAGGAATAGGAAAAGTAATGAAATTGTAATCCAAACGTATACCCCGGGTGGGATAAAGTATCTCTTTAAAAGTCAAATTAAAAATGCATGTGGTCCATGCAGTGGCTGTAGTGAAAGAAAGATTTTTCTTTCACTACAGCAGTCTGTACTGCCATCAGTATCTATTCTGTTGATGCAAAACCCATTTCTGCATTTGTGTATAGGTGCAGTTTATAGGCAATTGGTACAGTGTAATTCTCATTGAATGTGAAATATAGGTAACCCGAGGTTCCTGCGTTTATGCTGATCACTACATTTGTGATGTTAACACGTGTGTAAGCGTTTTGAAGCTAGCATATCAGCTTGTACTGAGGGCAAAATCTGTGCATTAAGGTATCCAAGGTGTTCTTTAAAAGTCTGAATTAATTAAATCATAAAATGGTTTTACCCATTGCACATGATCTGGTATGTATGTTCTACCAACATTTTAGACTTTTGCCTTCACTTGACAACTTGTATTCCAAGAACAGGAGCCTGAGATAGGCATTTTTTTATTGAATTTGTAGCCCATGTGATCAAATCCTAGTATTGTGCGATCTACTCTGACCAAGTGTGTTTCTAAGCTATCATTCATCAAGTATAGGTCATTCGCATAGGACAATGCTTGATCGTCAAATTATTGTAACAGTTCCATTAAACAGACTGGGAAAAGCCTGTGGTTATTCTTATACCCCTGTGACAATTTGCAGAATTATTTTTGGGAGCTGAGGGCGCTAACTAAAGTCAGATACCTGCTTTCAGGGGCTATATTCTGGCCGATAAACCCATTCAAGGTGTCTAATATGGGTTTATATTTTTTGCGCACTATATTGTTCATTATTGCCACGCCATATATGCCTTGTACTGCACATCATGTTGGGTGAATATTTATCTAACTTGTTGTTTTTCTTCATGTTTAATTGGATATTTTGGTTGTGCTTGTGGGCTGGACTTATGGGTATTTCCGGAGATTGTGCTCGGGCCCCCTTCATAGCGTATTTGTATTTTACGGATTCTGAAGCTGGGTCAGAAAAAGCTGGTAGTGTTAGTGTTTCTCCTAGTGGGACATTTCTAACAAACTCAGGTGGCAAATCTTTTTCCGCCAAGAGAATGTCATTGCCAAATGACAAGTTCTTCCAAAAGAGAACATTAATGGTATGTGGTATATCCCCATCTGCAGTTTTAATTCATATAATTGACTTCACATACTTAATCTCTGGTCCGATATGTTCACCTGTTCGGTATGGATGCCAGACACTCAATAAGATTCTGGTAAACTATTGTGATTTCTACTGCGCTGTCTAGCAAAGTCAGAGCCTACACCCCTTTCAGAAGCATAGTCCGAAATATTTGTTGCATGTTTAACTTTTATACCAATATCAACAAAAGGGTAGGGGGGACTCAAACCAGTTAGAGGTCCGGTGCTGGAGTTCCAAAGTATAGTGTCAATTAAAAAATAGGAGGTCACTGTTCCTTAAGGAGAGGAATAGGTCCTGGACAGACCAGGAGGCAGACAGTCAATAAGCCTGTTTCTTGTTGCCCTCACACACCAAAGGGGTGTCATGCTTCATCATCGGGCGGGTGCTCCTCATCGGGACAGCGCTGCAATGCCCTATGGGTCCCCCATAGTGTCACGTGGGTGGTGATCTTTTTATTTTCGTTGCTGTATGATGAGTGTGAGGGTATCCTAAAATGGGGTAATCGGGGCACTGTGGTGATAGTGAGCTAAACATGATTATGGGTTGTCAGATTCAGGCTTTATTCTGGCAACTATCCTGCCATGTTTAAAAACGTTTGTGCTACTTATGAGGTCAATTGATGTGTCCATGTAGCTTGTGAAGTAAAAGTGCAGGTTGAAATGTTGCGCACATACTGGTTAAAAAATTAGCTATAGTGCTTCATCAGGACCAAAAGCAGGGCAAAGTTGCATACCCCACTAAAAATTAATACAACTTTGGTCACCAAACGTGGGGGGTACCTGTTGGTTGTGTGATAAAATGCAGTTGTCCAACCTGAAAGAGAAGAAAAAGAAAGAAACCACACAAAGAATGGTAACAATGAGATAACATTGTTTTGTCGCGGCAATAGGTGCCCTTGTATACCAGAGTAAAGCCCCCTGTGGTGGACTCATATGTGTGCCATGGGCGAGTCTCTGACAGCATTAAATCTGGCATTTGAGTTCAAAGAATAAAAGCAAAGTAATAAGGAAATGTAAATTGTTATTTAAGGGTCAATGTTGACTTATTTTCATATATTGTTCACTCATTGCCTTGCATATGCCTTATATGATCAATGTTTGCACTTTTTCTAACATCATAGTCACACGTGATAATGTGTCAGACATGCAAACGTACTCCCCAGGCCCAGGCCGCATAGCCTTACCGATTGGTGAAGACAGAAGACACGCACTCTTTGCAGGCTATGGAGAGTTAATGGGGGAGAAATAATAAGAGTCCGAAATTATTGTTTCCATTCTGATATAGTTAGTGGAATGCATCTGAGTACGGACTCCAATGCCTTCATGGGGTTTGAAGAAGAGGTTCTACTTACGTTTTTCTCAGCATTCCCTCACAGGTGAACCTACCTAGTCCCTCTGCTCGCCTACGTCAAGGACAAGTGTTTGGGGCGTGTAGTTTATATCTATGGCTGTTGGTGTAGAAAGGCCAGTGCATGTCTGGTGGCCATCTTGTAAATGTGTATCATTAACTAATCTTCTGTCCGGATTTTCAATGAATGAATGAAGGGAGATTTATACCGCGCAACTTAGCCCAAGGGCATCAAGGCGCCAAACAGGTCATCCAAGTTTCAAGTTGTAATGAAAGTGAAATCTTGGCATATTAGTCTGCTGTGTATAGACCAGCTCGGAGCAGGATAAGGATCCTACCTTTCACATCACGAGAGGTGTATGGTGTAAAGCATATTTCGATACAGAGTATTCACAAAATGGTGAAAGGAACAAATAGTGTTTGATCAGCTCTATAATAGCACATAGTAAATATTGATAACAGCCCCATCTACTGTCAGGTCTATCACAGCCACTTTCTTCTTTTTCAAATTGAGGTTTTTGCTGTGGAAGTTTTTCTTCCTTTTACCTATGAAGTCAGAATAGGATTGTGAGCCCTACGGTTTCCCATACTCCTGTGATCTGCACACTGATCGTCCTCCCCTTTTCAAGCATTTTACGGATGATTCCTGAAGGAACAAGAAGGACATGTATCAGTATCCTGATACCTATTAGGCTGTTTAATAGTATCACAGCTGCAAAATTTATAGCACTTATCAGAGAACTCCTGTTGAGGAGATCCACCAGATGGTTTAGTCTTTTCTTTATTTTCCTTATTATCCCAGCATTTTTTGTTAGAGGAGTCTGGTGCCGGTTTCAAATGATCATTTTCATAATTACCGTAGAGTAATCTTTACGATCTGGCTGTACGATCTGGCTCCCAAATTATCCAGACCTATTGAAAATTGGTTACTGCAATCATTTTAGGTAGTTTGCGCTCTCTGTCTATTGAGGCAAACTGCGTGAGCCGCTGGTGAACCGTCAATGCTGCTGCTTCCCCTTTTATGTTACTTTATATAATTGAGGATACAGTGATAAAATTGCCCATTAATTGCATCCCCAAATCAAGGAATGGGACTGCCCTGTATTCGTTTTGAATCTGTTTGCACACCTCTGGCAAGACTGATGATGGTGTACCATACATTATGGTATAGACTGCAGCAAAAACTGTGACCCTGGTGTCACAGACTTCCATCTGGGGAACCAGCCTTAATGGTAGGCACATTGTTAGAATTCTATGTTTTTAGGTGGAGGGGTCCTGCAAGTGAAAACACTGCTTTAAGCTGATTTGTTTTTTGTGCAATCCAGAACAGTATCTTATCCCGCCTGACAGGAACTTTACCCATTATTGCATTAATAGTCACTGGACTAACTCCACGCATCACCAATTGTGGTTAAGCAGCTTGAACAGCCCTTGCTAGGTTTGCTGCTTTGGATAACATAACAAACTGTATTAGTCATCTATACAATGTAACTATACCTGTGTATAATGCATGTAGCTCTGGAGTCATAAGGTTTCAGATATCTGGATAAGGTGTTTAATCCGCTGGGACTGGCCATGTTGATCCCTCATTATCGAGGGGACCTAGTCTGACATTTTCTATTGAATGAATAGGTATTATATGTGGTAAGGCGCCTAGGAACCAATTCAAGCGCTCCTGGTATGTTAATGAGATCTCCAATTCCTCATATTGTCTGTAGTTGTTTGGTGCTTGTGTTCAGTGTATGTGAGAAAATTCCCTGTGTTGGCATTTGCTACCGGGAATGTGCTCCATGAATAGAATAACTCTGTTCTATACGCTGCATTGACTTCTACCACGTAGAAACGTCCCCACCAGTCAGGGTGAGCCCCTTGTGTAGTAACATTTATGTTACCAGTTCCCAAAGCATAAACAGTTTATGCAGATGCACTCCACTCCAATGAAAAGTTTTACCACTCCAGAATTGTAGTTGCAGAAAGAGGGCTTATTCAGCAAATAATTTTAGCATGATGTATCGAGTGATGGAAAAAACACCCAACGCGTTTCGACGATGAACTCGTCTTGCTCACGGGTAAACTCAATGCAACATTCAATACATTAAATAAAGTTCATTCAAAATTACGTCACAAACACAAAAGTGTCAACATAAACAAAGGACTTAACATTCAACATATTTGCAAAAAGCGGCCATATTTGAAAGGTGCACTATTTATATCTAACACAGCCAATGGTACACAGTTTCCATTATCAAAAGACTGGTTATTCTTAACTTCAGTGAAAAATAAATTCATTATATCCACTTTTATGTTGTCAGGCGCCAGAAATCCTATTTCATTATTCATATCAGCAATTGACATATATGATTAGTTAAATTCAGCATACCGTATTGGATTGCGCTGCATTGTCAAAGCTGCAATAGTGTGTCATGTCATTATGTATATAGAGTTCCTGGACATAAAATTGTTAAATGGCGATTTGTCAATTACTACGCCAACGCGCACTATGTGGGCAAGATTATTTATGTGAACCAACAATGGAAAGAAGACATCCGTGAGTCATTCAATAATAAAAAATAACGTGAATATCCCCAGTGGGTAATGACAAAAATCCTGAAGATCCCAAGTGGGAAAACATAATATATATAGCACGATTATTGAACAACAAAGTCAGCTTGACTCTTCAGTCCAGAGGGTCCAAAGGTTTATGATTCTCCATAATGTCACAACTTGCTTGCTTTTTCCGCCTGAACAAAAAAGGAAAACCAGCCTAGTCAGACTCATTAGAGCAAATAATACTTAGGCCAAAAGTTGCAAGAAGTACATACAACAAACAATGATCAACACAATTATGTGAAAATAAAAACAATGGAAGAGCAAAATGCAGGAGGTTCAGCGATCAACACATTAAAAACCAAAGACGTAGTAGAGATTGGTGTTCCATAAATTGAAAGGTTAGTAGTCAAGAATTAATCGTATACAGGATCAATCTCCCAGGTGCCAAGCTAGCTCCTCCTCTGAGTTAAGCCCTCCCGGGATCTTGGTATCCAAGTCTAGAATATAGCAACTCTCCAATTGTCGTAGTTTTTGTATCCTGTCACCTCCTCTTTTCATAGGGAGGACACGGTCAATAACAAAAAACTTCAACAAATTGCGATTGCTTTTATGAAGTTCTTCGAAATGTCTAGCAATCGGCGAGAGTTGATCTTTGTTTTGGATTGCCCGCATGTGCTCAAGAATACGTTTTTTCGCAGGGAACATCGTGCTTCCGACATATTTCTTTGCACATGGGCAGACCAAAACATATATGCAGTAATCCAACAAACAGGACAGGTGTTTGTTGATGGTTCTGTCTCTGTCTTCCACTGGAAAGTGGACCTTTTTAACATTGGAGCTAAATTTACACGCCTTACAGGCCATACAACCCTCTTTCTGCAACTACAATTCTGGAGTGGTAAAACTTTTCATTGGAGTGGAGTGCATCTGCATAAACTGTTTATGCTTTGGGAACTGGTGATTTGACGACAGGGCAACCTCCGACCCTGGGGTGCACCGATGTCATGGCGTCCCGGCAGCCTCGGAGGAGGTGTGGATTGTATAACATTTATGTTAGTGCATATCTGCAATTTAGTGCCAAAGCCACCTGTGCTGGATTAGCCATGTGGAAATCTGGATTTCCGAGAGAGTACTTCTGTGGGATGATCCTTTTAAATATTCAAGCTTGAACAATGTACAGCCAGAGGTAGGGGTTCTCTATCCTGCTGCGGAGGACATTTTCCTTAACACCACGGACGTCTCCGGTTAATTGGTGAGTAGGGTGAGTGGGGCATACAAAAGAAAAATGACTCAGGAAACCCATTAATTAAGTACCATGCTAGAGCATTGTTAGTGCCATGTTGTACAGTTCATACTATATCGACACAACTCTGTGTTTGAACAACATAAAAGGCAAAACTGTGCAAGACTGACTCCACACACACATCAGGATATGTTTCCCTTAGTCCTGGCATGCTCACAGTGCACCATCGGAACCTCTAACCTGCCAAGGTACCGGAGGGTATGTACAACCTTAGAACATGACAACTCTGACTCCCCAAGGAAATAGTGGAAATAGATCAGTCCCTTCCGTTAGGAACACAGGCATGCCCAAAGGGAGACGCAAGATTACTTGGATTGGCATTTCAATCATTCATTGTAGTATTATGATTCTTGTGTAAAATATGTGCACTGTAATGAATAATAGAAGGAAACAGAACAGAGTAACCAGCATTACTAGAATTGTAAAGAATACGATCAATTCAACCATCGTGCTGCAACAGGATTATAAGCATATACGTCCAAAATTATCTATACCCTTATCTGGCGCTTCCTAACCTAGTGGACGTGGGAGTGAGAATCTGCCAGAATACCCCTGATCTAATTTCCCAGTTACATGTGGATGTGTTTCAACTGGGAGCCCAGTTTTGTGCAGATCAGGCCATGATCCTTCCAAGGAAGGTAAACAGGATTTAGCTGGGCTGGAATTCTGGCATGGGGCAACCTCGATAGTAAATTCTCCTCTGTCTAAACAAAGGATTGGTGTGGTGTATATAATAAACTTCACCCATGTAACCATACTGAAGCCCCAGTCAGGCCGTCATTGATTCTACCCTTGCAGGGCTTGTAGTGTAGTTCCTATATTCCTGATAGGCTCTGCGCATTGGAATAATATACACTATAGATTTGGCATAGGGCTGAGGTCAGTATGTTTCTATAGAGTACATTAAGTACTTGTGTGTGCCAGCTAACGCAGAGGTCACTAGAAACTTTCTCAAATGAACAAGAAGGGATTCGTTTCTGACAACTGCATAAACATGACAACTTAGTTTCCCTTAGAGTCGGAATAATATCTTCAGAGTCGTGAAAACAATAGATAACCGTTTCACTCAGTCAATCGTGCATGCTTCATTTCTACAGAGTTGCACAGAAATAGAGAGACAGGCGTATCAATAAAAAGGGGTTATTGAAGTCTTCTTTCACATGCAAGAGATATGAACTGCTACAATCGTAAGACAGAATGCGAAGTATAATGCGTACAGTGTAAACAGTAAAATAAAATAATATTGTAATAGCATGGTCTTTTGCTATGACATATATAAAAAACATACATAAATAACACAGACTAAAATACTCAACTGGTGCTTCTAAAATAATCCTACCCCAGTGTCCTTAACCTAAGTCTAGTCTGAAGGAAGAAGTAGGTGCTGTGTTTAGCTATAGTCTAGTTTAGTGTAGTTTTGCTAAGAATTGTCAAAGATTTCTCGAGGTTCTAATCTGCTCCATAACTTAGAATGAGAGAGGTTGGTATCTCTTTCCCGGGACTCGATTCTCTAACACCCCGCAAGGGGAGTAAGAAACACTGGAGCTGGATTCTGGGCAAGGAGGATGACAGCGTCTTGTCAGTGCGCCAGTTGGGTAGATGACTTCCTTTGGGACTTGCTGTGGTGAGCTGCGTTGTGCATGTAGATAGCCGAACTGCACCATGCCCTGCCATAGCAAGTGAAGGTATATTTATACCCTGAAGGTGTTTAAGAATGCCATAGTGACGTAAAAGTCGGGCATATGAACTTCATGAATGTGTTAGGGTTTGTGCAAAGCAAAGAGCATGTTCCCTCTCATTGCACTAGTGGTCTCTGTAATAGCTCTCTTTAAACATACTACTGAAAGCCTTTCTTGTTATCTCAGACCCTCCCTAAGACTTCTGTGTATGTTGCTCAATGTATTCACAAGTTTGGACATTGATGTCCAAGGAACTCTTCAACATCGTGAAAGAGCTCTCCAACCCCAGCGCAGGAAACAACGACATCACCCCATCGCAAGACCTCTGCAACTCCCTCGCTTCATACTTCCACAACAAGATCGCGGACATACACAACAGCTTCTACAACCAACCAACGCACACCATGACCGACCAACCACCCCCCACCACCACCCTCCACGCCTGGACCCCGATCAGCACCGAAGACACCATCCGCACGATGAACTCCATCCACTCCGGATCACCGACCGACCCCTGCCCTCACCACGTCTTCAAGAAGGCCGACGCTGTCATCGCACCCCACCTGCGAGACATCATCAACACATCCTTCGACACCACCATCTTCCCTGAGAGCTGGAAACACGCCGAACTCAGCGCTCTACTCAAGAAACCAACAGCGGACCCCACCGACCTCAAGAACTACCGCCCCATCTCGCTCCTCCCGTTTCCAGCCAAAGTCATCGAGAAGACCGTCAACAAGCAGATGGCCGCCTTCCTCGAGACGAACGGATCCCTCGACCCCTCACAGTCCGGCTTCCGTGCCAATCACAGCACCGAGACCGCCCTCATCGCCGCCACCGATGACATCCGAGCCCTGATGGACAAGGGAGAAACAGCGGCCCTCATCCTCCTAGACCTCTCCGCGGCATTTGACACGGTCTGCCACCGCACCCTAGTACGGCGCCTCAGCAACATCGGAATCCAGGACAAGGCACTGGAATGGATCATCTCCTTCCTCAACGGAAGAACACAGAGAGTCCGCCTACCACCGTTCAAGTCAGAGGCCTCCGAAGTCATCTGCGGCGTCCCTCAAGGATCATCTCTGAGCCCCACCCTCTTCAACGTCTACATGAGCCCCCTCGCGGCCATCGTACGCAAACACAACCTCAGCATAATCTCCTACGCCGACGACACCCAGCTGATCCTCTCCCTGACCAACGACCCCACCGCCGCCAGAGCCAACCTGCACGAAGGGATGAAAGAGGTAGCCGAGTGGATGACGACCAGCCGCCTGAAACTGAACTCGGACAAGACGGAGGTCCTCATCCTGGGCCCCTCACCCTCCGCCTGGGACGACTCCTGGTGGCCTCCCGCCCTGGGCACCGCACCCAAACCGACAGACCATGCACGCAACCTGGGCTTCATCCTGGACTCCTCCCTCTCCATGACCAGGCAAGTCAACAACGTCTCCTCGGCGTGCTTCAACATCCTACGCATGCTACGGAAGATCTTCTGGTGGATCCCCACCGAGACCAGGAAGACCGTCACCCAGGCCCTCGTCACCAGCCGACTGGACTACGGCAACGCCCTCTACGCCGGTACCACCGCCAAGCTCCAGAAGAGACTCCAGCGGATCCAGAACGCCTCAGCCAGACTCATCCTCGACATCCCACGAACCAGCCACATCTCCGGACATCTGAGAGACCTTCACTGGCTCCCCGTCAACAAAAGAATCACCTTCCGCCTCCTCACCCACGCACACAAAGCCCTACACGACCAAGGCCCGAGCTACCTCAACAGCCGGATCAACTTCTACGCTCCCAAACGCCACCTCCGATCAGCCAACCACGCCCTCGCCACCGTCCCCCGCATCCGAAGAGCGACTACAGGAGGAAGGTCCTTCTCCTACCTGGCCGCCAAGACCTGGAACTCCCTCCCGACCGACCTGCGCCTGACCCAAGACCACCTCTCCTTCAGGAAGAAGCTGAAGACCTGGCTGTTCGAACAGTAGCGGCACCTCCCCCCCCCCCCCCCCCCCCCCCAGCGCCTTGAGACCCTACGGGTATGTAGCGCGCTTTATAAGTGTCACTGATTGATTGATTGATGTCTTGTTTGCACATTGGACCTTGCTTTTACCAAGGCTTTTTTAGAAAACATTGGACCTTGCTTTAACCAAGGCTTATTTAGAACACTCCTCCCTAGGCCATGTGTTACTTCAACTCATTAGCATTATAACTGAAGCTCTGCACACCTGCTTGTGAGAACCACACCCAGTTCTTCGAACCACACCTAGCTCTTCGAACCACACCCAGCCCTGTCTATAAAAGGCAGCCCCTGAGCCTCACCCAGTGCTTGTGCTCGTCTACCTCCCACTTACCTGAGAACAGATCCTTCGGCGCTGGCACTCCTGCTCTCTCCAGACCTTCATTGACTTCAACGGGCGTGGCTTCTGGCTCTTCCTTCTTCTGGTTTTCGGCGACTTCTTGCCTCAGCCCCTCTTCTGTCCACTGCAATCGACCTGCAAAAGAGAAAGAGGTCAAGGTTAGACTGATCAGTATCCCTTTTCAGCAACAAGTAAGTGCAAAACCTTTTATTACTTGAAAGAACTTTATCGGCGATTTCTGGATTCATGTAAAGACAATTTGGAACAAGATATCTCCCACGAACTTTGTGGTTCAAACCATTTGTTACAAGAATACTTTATGGAACTTTGTGAAATAAACATTGTTTTACATGGAACTTTTTTAAGAATTGAACAGAGGAAACCATTGACAGCAAGGCAAACAGTAAATCAAGGACTTGCACAAATTACCTGCTGTATTTTGATGTAAAAGTACAGTATTTGTTTTATAAAAAGTCTGGAAATGTGTGAAAAGTGAGTTTGCTATTAAGAATTTAGGCTTTAGTTATATTAAGATGAATGTTAGACGTTGGTAATTCTGATAATGATATTTGTTTGATTTTACAGAAGTTTTACAGTAATAGAAAGCACATCCCAGAACAGTAACACATTCCAAACCTGGAAGCTTGAGACCAGGATCCAAGAGGTACTTTTAGAAGAGCATTTCTAATAAGATTAAGGTTTAGTCAGGAACACAATTAGGGATAGGATGCACTTATCTGTTCTTTGTTTATGTTTCATTAGGCACCAGTTTCTACAGAAGTCAGAGAGGGCCGCAGATTTTAGCAGCTCTTCTACAGTGGAAATGCAAGAACAGTGTTGTCTCTCTTTTTTTATTTTATCCACTTCCCCCCTTCCCTTGAGCTTCTGGTTCTTAGTGCACTGTTTTAAAACTAGTGTGCTGGAGCAAGCAGTTTCAGGGTGGGGTCGTACTGTCTTCAACCTCCATCAGAACTGAACAGAAACTCAGGTGAGCTGGGCTTTGACAGAAGCACAAGCCTTTAAAATATTCAGTTCTGTTGGACGATGAATGCCGGGGAAGAAACAGAGGGCATTGACTCCATGGATATGGCGCAGGCCCTAAACGAGGACTTGGCCCATAATGAATCATGTTTCTGGCATCTTGCAACATATGCAAGAGGAAATAGAGAAATTAAAGTTGGAAAACATCTTTTTAAAACACGATTTAAGCAGGTATAAACCTAGGGAATCTCAGTGAAACACAGCTTTTACGCCTTTGTTTAAAACCTCCTCAGAGACAGGGGCGCGAGCAAAACATGCAACTCCCCCCCAGTTGAAGTTACTGTTAATGTTCCTAATGCTGTGCCCTTAGCACAGAGGTCTTCAATCTATGGGGCGCGACCCCCAGGGGGGGCCGCGGAGTCCTCAGAAGGGGGTCGCGCATTCACTAGCCTCACGTCTGCCTCGAATCCAAAACCTTCCTCTTCGTTTTGGATTAGAAATACTTGCATCTCAGGAGGCTCTCTGATTGGAGGACTATGTAAAATAAGCCAATCATAATGTGGCTACGTCATCAAAACCTGTCCTCCAATCAGAGACTGCAGCATGCATATCAGGAAATGCCCGCAAAACTTTGTCCACAAAGATGGACCAGGACCTTTGCAGTGCAGCCTGAACTTCGAGGGAGTTCTGCAATATTCCACGCAGTCACTGCTGCCTTCCTTGGCCATCCCTGCTTTCACCTCGTGCTTTGTGGCTCGTTGCTGCCTCTTCCTTGTTACTTCCACTGATTTCCAAGGCAACCCAAAGCTTCCCAGTTTATTCCTGCCTCTTCCCTGCTGCAGACATACACTGAAACTATCTCGCGCGCGCACAGATCCTTATTTGTTTCCTGATTGAGCCATGAGGGGATTTGGGCAAAGGTTCCGGTTCATTTTTATTTTCTGTGTTCTGTCCGTTTTCTTATTCTTTCCTGCATGTGTTTCTATTTATTTATGCTGCCTGAACTCCGTGGTTGATGTCATTTATTGCTCCAGAGAAACAGCATGGAAGAGAGAAAGTTTGTCTTTAAACACGGCACATCCGTGTGGGGCTTGAGGCTGCTGACAATGGACATTCACTGTGAAATGCTCGAAAAGTTGTTAACTAAGTAAAATGTTACTATACATATATATTTTTTACTTTTCAACTAAGCTTATAGAGACTAACTTGTTTGTAAGTTAAGTGCAGTGAATGGACTACTGAAGATGACAAAGTTGATGTCTGAAACATCATTGCTTTTACGTTTGCTTAAATATCACTGCAGAAAGATTCAGGTAGCATGGTTAAATGAAAGTGTCAATGCTCATGTTATTTGTCTGAATGGAGAATGTATTTTTTCAATAATTGACAAAACCAAATATTTTCACAGCATCAAAATATTACATGGTATAGCCTATACAATTCCAATATTATTAAACACATTTGGTTGTGCAGTCTTTGCTCAAATAAGCAGCACCACAATGGAGCGGTGTGGGTTTTGATGGTACTATTATGTTGCCCACTAAATTGTCTTAATTTGGAGCAGATTAGGATAAACCATATTTACTTACTGAATCTCCCTACTTGCCTACTCACAGTAAATTTTAACAAGCACTCAAATGTATAACTTTTTCAATTGATTTATGCAGGTCAAACATCTAGGTCTCACATGTGGCCTTGAAGCTGAATTGTACTTCAATATAAACTCCAGGGTTGGGGAAAAGTCTCCAGTTCATTTTTATGACTGTCAAATGTTTATTTTCAGTGTGCTTTCCGTTTTCATTCTTGTTGCAGCAGTTTAATCTGATACTGGTTGCCACCATTTCCAAAGAAAAGTGCTGGCCATGTGTTCATGTCTAGAACTCTGCAAAGGCTTGGGCATGGTATTTCAAATTGAGCTATTATAACATTGTTTGCATTTATTCTTAACATGGTGAATTAATGCATGGAATTGTGAACCATTTCATATCAGCTTTGCCAAACAGGGATGAGCAGTCATGCTGAAAAGAATAAAGGGTGAAGACTGTGTACACCTTCCATTCTGTGTGGCTGTAAGACAGTTTCCAACAAGATATTGTTGACACACTGCAGCAGTGAATGCTTTGTGAGTCTTCAGCTCATTTAGAACCCATGCTACCATTAATCAACCAGGTACCGGGGAGAAGGAGGAGACAATGGTGTGTAGTAAACATCTGTCTGCCTCATGTCAAGGCCCACACCGAATCACTGTGTGTGCTGATTTGTATACTACCCAGCTCCTTGCTGACAGCCTGTGTGATCTTAAATAATCTAGTTTACCTCTCTCTGTTAGATATCCTGTGGTTGGTAGCTGCCTCTGGGTACAATGAACGTCACCCACAAAAATTAAACAGGCGTCTTTTGACTTCCATCTCTAGATGAGTGTATTTTGATACCTTTCACAGCCTCTCTTCTGACCCTCACCCTGCGAAGGCCTTCCCAAGACGAAGGCTCAGTTGAGCCAGTCTGACCATGCAACATATTGTCCTGCACCAAGTGCATGGGCACACGTGTTCACAATTCCAGACAATAAGCCTCCAACTGTACTGAACGTATGGCCTGAAAAGAAGGGCACTTCTAGGGGCACTGACGTGAAAGAGGTCATAGGTCACCTGCTAGAAACAATAGATGCACCGTGAGCATAGGTAGTCTGCTTTAAGATGACCTTTGAGTATAGCTCAAGCACACAAATCACAAGAGCATACCTCATGGCCGTACTTGTACCACTTGAACATAATTATAGCCTAGGTGACGGGACACTGCGGCAGCCAGCCTCTTAGCATTTTCTCATGGCCTTCAGAATTTATTGTTCACTTGGCCAAGATGGTTACCAAAAACTGAAACAAATAACAAAGCCCAAAAGACCATGACCCACAGTCACCCACAAACCTTTGGTTTTTCTAAACACTGTTTAATTCTATTTCCCCACCGTAAAATGATTTGCAGTGAGAATTTGGGGCGCTTTTGGTTGTCGATGATGGTGAGTACCAAGTTCTTGATATTTTGGTCAGAAGGGGGTCCTTATGCCTAAAGTTTTTTGACAGGGGGGTCTAGGCATCAAAAAGTTTGAAGACCTCTGCCTTAGCAGCACCTGAACATTTTTATGGAGATAGTAACAAATTCCATGTTTTTATCAATCAATGAATATTACACTTTGTTTATAAACCACAACTGTTCCCTACTGATGCTACGAAAGTGGCATTCGTCTTGTCTTATTTGGGTGGTACAGCAGCCAATTGGTCAATTCCTTTTGTGGATAGAGACGATCCCATCCTCCATAATTGGAATCAATTTAAACGTACTATGACCAGCCTTTTTGCAAAACACACTTTTATGCAGGCAAGCGATAATGAGCTTTTAAATCTTAAACAAGGTAACAAGGATTTATTGACCTATCACACTAGTTTATATCGTTTACTCACCGAGACACGTTGGCCAGAAGAAAAGCGTGTCTCCCTTTTTTATAAAGGTTTGAGAGACGAGTTAAAAGATGCGCTGGCTCATATTGTTGATTTGCCAGAAGACTATTCTGACTTTCTAGATTTAGTCGTGAAATTGGAACACAGACTAGGAGAAAGAAAGGGGGATAAATCCAAACTGGAATCGCAGTTAACTTCTATTAGACATGAGAAGAAAGACACAGATAATAAACTCCCTGAACCTGAGCCTATGGAAATAGGGACACTCAGAGGTCCACTCACGTCAGAGGAAAAAGAAAGAAGGAGAAAACTTCTATTATGTTTATATTGTGGCAAGGCAGGGCATTTTGCCAGAGAATGTCCAGTAAAACCTAAAACTTCACGAAAGGGTACTGTTTTCTCTATCTCCTCAACTGAGTCGGGAAACGATTAAGCTCGACAAGGGGGGAGGTCACTTGTTCGAGAAAACATCTTAATCAAACCTCTAATTATGCAGCCTTCATGGTACCGCACACACCTAGACATTTCATAATTCAGATCTTTTTAATTGTAACTACCCAAGTTAGACCTTCTCTCCCTGTCCTACTGGACTCAGGAGCAACAGGAAAGTTTGTGGATAAGTTAGCTAACACATTAGGTCTTCCTATTTGCCCAAAGCATTGTCCAGAAGCAGTATGTGCAGTGGATGGGTCAGAATTGACCTCGGGATTAATCACAAAACAAAAAAGTCCCCTTGTCATGGTCTGTCAAAACGGGCCCACAGAGATGATTAGATTTGATCTGATAGATACCCCTAATTTTGGCTTGATTCTCGGGGTACCCTGGTTAACAACTCATAACCCAAAAATTGATTGGGTGAACAGAACAGTTACTTTGGATTCCTCATTCTGTAGAACCAATTGCTATCAAGAAGCAGGTACAGAACAGAGCTCAGTAATACACTGTGTTAGTGTTACACAAGACGAACCAAGTCTCCCTCCTGAATATTCTGACTTTTTTTATCGAGTGAAGGCTAGTGTGTTACCCCCACATCGGTCATATGACTGCCGTATAGATCTCATCCCAGGGGCCCCTTTACCTAATAACAGAGTATATGCTTTGACTGACGAAGAGACCAAATATTTAAGAACCTACCTAGACGACCTATTACAGTCTGGGTTCATCTGACATTCCACATCTCCGGTATCATCTCCACTTTTTTTATCCCGAAGCCGGATAAATCTCTGCGCGTGTGTATCGACTATAGAGGACTAAATAAGGCTACAATAAAAAATAAATATCCTCTTCCTCTAATACCTGTGTTGTTGGAACAATTAAGACATTCTACTGTATACACTAAACTAGATCTGCGGGGAGCTTACCACCTGGTCCGAATAAAAGAGGGGAATGAGTGGAAGACAGCTTTCAAGACAACGTTTGGTCTATTTGAGTACACAGTAATGCCCTTTGGGTTGTGTAGTGCCCCTGCGGCCTTTCAATTCTTTATAAATGAGGTCCCACACAAATTTCTGTCATAGTATACATAGATGACATCCTCATTTACTCTAAGAACCCGGAAGAACATACCCAACATGGTCGTGCAGTATTATCAAAGTTAAAAGAAAATCCTCTCTTTGCTAAATTAGAAAAATGTACTTTTAATGTCAGCAAAGTGGACTTTTTAGGATACTGCTTGTCACCTCAAGTAATAATTATGGATGAAAAGAAAAATAGTGCTATTACTGATTGGCCAAAACCATCATCTGTGAAGGATGTTCAGAAATTTCTGGGTTTCGCCAATTTTTATAGGAGGTTTATTTCTCCTTTTGCAGACATTGCGGCACCAATAACCACCTTGTTGTGGAAAGGGCAACGATTTCTTTGGTCTGATGAGGCGGCTCACGCCTTTCAAACCCTGAAACAAAAGTTCACTTCAGCCCCAATTCTGAAACATCCTGATCCTGACTTGCCATTTTTCGTCGAAGCGGATGCTTCACAAGTAGCTTTAGGAGGAGTTCTCTCTCAAAGAGATGCAATAGATGGCCAATTACATCCTATAGCCTTCTATTCCAAAATGTTATTACCAGCTGAATAAAATTACACTGTGGCTGAAAGAGAACTATTAGCTATCAAAGTAGCTTTTTCTGAATGGAGGCACCATTTAATGGGAGCCAAGTACCCTGTTACCATCTTTTCTGACCATAAGAACCTACAGTTCTTTGGATCACTAAAAGCATCAACTCCACGTCAGATGCGCTGGTGAATTTTTTTTAGTACATTTGACTTTGTTATAACCTATAGACCAGGTGCACAACAAATTCAATCTGATGTGTTATCTAGATACGGACATACCTCAGACATGAAACAAGACAAAATAGGAGAACCCATTATTCCTCCCCAAAAACGTTTGTCACCAGTACAACAGAAGGATTTCATCACAGATCTATATAATGCACACATGCAAATGGCACCTCAAGATTGGTTAAATGATTTCCATAACTCAATACAACGAGGTTTATTGTATCACGAAAACATGCTGTTAGTGCCCACCACATAATTACAAACACAGGTGATAATTTGGCATCACTCCTCAACATTGGCAGGTCATCCTGGCTGGGTAAAAACCCTGGAAAATGTGCGAAAACACTTTTGGTGGGACAATATGAGTAAGGACATTAAGCAATTTGTCACTACCTGTCCAGTTTGTGCAAGACATAAATCTTCTCATAAGGCCCCTGACGATTTGTTAAACAACCTTGGCACACTGTGAGTGTAGACTTTATTGTAGGTTTACCACCAGTAAAATCCTTCACAACAGTATTAGTGATAGTGGATTTTTTGTCTAAAATGGCACATTTTGTACCATTACGGAAATTGCCAACTACGGCAGAATTTGCCTATATTTTTATAAGAGAAATTGTGCGTTTACATGGTTTGCCAAGTAAAGTGGTGTCAGACCGAGGTAGCCAGTTCAACTCTAGATTTTAGAAAAAATTATGCGAAAAACTAAAAATAGATGTGGCATTATCCACTGCTTTCCATCCAGAAACAGATGGACAAACTGAACGACTGAAACAAACCTTACTTCAAACGCTACGTTGTTTATTGGCTGATTATTCTAGTGAATGGTTGGAAGCTCTCCCTGTAGCGGAGTTTGTTTATAATAATACTGAGCATGCCGCTCTACTTTGCTCACCATTCTATTTCATGCAGGGGTATCATTCGAGAGCTATACCCATTTTATTAGAAGATTCCCTAGTGCCTACAGTAACAGATAGACTAACGAGATTAGATGACATACAAGACAAGGCCAGGAAACATTTATTAAAGTACAAACAAAGACTGAAAAGACAAGCAGACAAACACAGATCTGAGCCCCCAATGTATAAAATCGGTGACAAAGTATGGCTCTCCACAAAGAACCTAAATATAGAGGGATTCTGAAAGCTGCAACTACGTTTCATTGGACCCTTTAGTATAACTGCCATAGGAAACCCGGTAACAGTAAAATTGGACTTACCAAAAGAATACTCAGTACATGCTACAGTCCATGCGTCCTTGCTTAAGCCGTACAACCCAAATACCTGACCCGAACCACCACCTCCACCCATACCAATTAGGGAAATCTAGAATGTGAAGTGAAAAGCATAAAAGACGCAAAATGGAATTCATGGACGTCTGTTTTATTTAGTAGAATGGAAAGGATATGACGAAACTGAGAATTCATGGGAACCAGCGTCCTATGTACAGTAGGAGGGCCTTTGAGGGGGGCGACTGTTGGGGTTTGTGCACAGCAAAGAGCATGTCCCCTCTCATTGCACTAGTGGTCTCTGTAATAGCTCTCTTTAAACATACTACTGAAAGCCTTTCTTGTTATCTCAGCCCCTCCCAGAGACTTCCGTGTATATTGCTCAATGTATTCACAAGTTTGGACATTGCTGTCTTGTTTGCACATTGGAGCTTGATTTTACCAAGCCTTATTTAGAAAACATTGGACCTTGCTTTAACCAAGGCTTATTTAGAACACCCCTTCCTAGGCCATGTGTTACTTCAACTCATTAGCATAATAACTGAAGCTCTGCAAACCTGCTTGTAAGAACCACACCCAGTTCTTCGAACCACACCCAGCTCTTCGAACCACACCCAGCCCTGTCTATAAAAGGCAGCCCCTGAGCCTCACACAGTGCTTGTGCTTGTCTATCTCCCACTTACCTGAGAACAGATCCTTCGGCGCTGGCACTCCAGCTCTCTCCAGACATTCATTGGCTTCTGGCTCTTGCTTCTTCTGGTTTCCGGCTACTTCTTGCCTCAGCCCCTCTTCTGTCCACTGCAATCGACCTGCAAAAGAGAAAGAAGTCAAGGTTAGACTGATCAGTATCCCTTTTCAGCAACAAGTAAGTGCAAAACCTTTTATTACCTGAAAGAACTTTATCCGCGATTTCTGGTTTCATGTAAAGACAATTTGGAACAAGATATCTCCCACAAACTTTGTGGTTCAAACCCTTTGTTACAAGAATACTTTATGGAACTTTGTGAAATAAACATTGTTTTACATGGAACTTTTTTAAGAATCAAACAGAGGAAACCATTGACAGCAAGGCAAACAGTAAATCAAGGACTTGCACAAATTACCTGCTGTATTTTGATGTAAAAGTACAGTATTTGTTTTATAAAAAGTCTGGAAATGTGTGAAAAGTGAGTTTGCTATTAAGAATGTAGGCTTTAGTAATATTAAGGTGAATGTTAGACGTTGCTTATTCTGATAATGATATTCGTTTGATTTTACAGAAGTTTTACAGTAATAGAAAGCACATCTCAGAACAGTAACACATTCCAAACCTGGAAGCTTGAGATCAGGATCAAAGAGGTACTTTTAGAAGAGCATTTCTAATAAGATTAAGGTTTAGTCAGGAACACATTTAGGGATAGGTTGCACTTATCTGTTCTTTGTTTATGTTTCATTAGGCACCAGTTTCTACAGAAGTCAGCAGATTTTAGCAGCTCTTCTACAATGGAAACGCAAGAACGGTGTTGCGTCTCTTTTTTTATTTTATCCACTTACCCCCTTCCCTTGAGCTTCCGGTTCTTAGTGCACTGTTTTAAAACTAGTGTGCTGGAACAAGCAGTTTCATGGTGGGGTCCGAATGTCTTCAACCTCCATCAGAACTGAACAGAAACTCAGGTGAGCTGGGCTTTGACAGAATGAACCCCTAAGGAATAGATGTTCATGCATAATAAATGAGTTCTTGGAGAAATCAATATTCAAGCAAGGGAAGTCCTAAAGGCTTAAGAGTCTGGTTTTCCAGAAACTCATTGTGACGTAGATGAACGGATGTAAGTAGCCATGCCTGTATTTGGTTAGCATGTGGGGTCATAGGTATGTCTCCAGATGCGTTCCCGGGATTTACACTGTTTTATTGCCGCCTTAAGGACTCGTTATACCAAGCATTCGATTGTTTGCTCTTAACACGAGTCAATTTCTGAGGCATACAGCAGGCTTTATCAACTTCCTCCAGATCAGAGGGCCATACCAGACAGGATGCTTTTAGACTGGACGCAAAGCCAGGGCCGTCCAGTTTGTGCCATGGTCGTCTCATGGTAGATTGCAGGGAAATCTGCAAAGGTGCGTTGACTAGGTCGAAGCTCATTTGAATAAGGAAATGGTCTGTCCAGACTAGCTGGAAAGGGCGTGGGCTTCAAGAGAATGAATGTTCGAAAATACAGGATCCAATAGGTGGCCTGCAAGATGAGATGGACCCACTACTAATTGAGTAATTTGTCCGGCCTCCATGTCTCCTAGGAAGTTATTAATCTCCTGGGAGCCCTGCCAATCCAGGTGTAAATTAAAATCTCCCAGAATACTAAAATTGGTTGCCTCCAGGGCTGAGGTGGATGTTGAAAGACCAAGTATTGGAATATGGCTAGATAAGGCTGGCATAATGATGTCTTCGCCATGTGGGCATTCCATGACAAATTCTGGTGGCCAGTCTTGTTCACCCAGAAGTATATTGTAACCCTTAGAAAGTCGTTCCCAAAAGAGGGCTTTTACTTTTCTTGGTATGTCTCCCTCCATCCGGAGTTTTATTTCATATACCCTCTGTGGAGAACTAACCCTGGTGACTGCAATCTCAACTTGAATGTCTTCATTCAAGTCCACTGACTCCAGAAGTCCCTTCAGGTTCTGGCAAGCTATTGTTACTTCTGCTGCGCTGTCCAACATTGTCTGAGCCCATTCTCCGTTCTTGACCTGTGTCCTCAAGATCCTCAGCATGTCTGATTTCTAGACCTGCTACCTTCTTTTTGGTGCATTGAGGTTTTGGTTGGCTTTTCTGAACGTGTTGATCGTCTTTGGACTTCACGCGTTCTTCCTTGTTGTCTGACCGTCCTCTTCTTTCGGATGGCTGTGATGATATCTGAAAGGTATGAGAGGAACTTGATGCCTGTCATGTTTTCTCAAATTATCCCTATTCCTGAGGTTATACCTCCTTTCAGAGGGCTCCTTTTGAGGAGACCTACTCTGGAATGGGAACGCTTCTCTTTGGAAGGTTGTTTGCTCCTTTCCCACTTCTTTTTAGAAGAGGTAGGAGTGTTTTTAGTAAAGGCCTTTTCAGGACTTTCAGACATTTGGGGTTTCACTGGTTTCCCACTCACACTGTCTCTGCCTAATTCTTCATAGCATTTTTCAATTATTCTGGCTAGTTCTTGTGGTTGTTCTGATACATCAAATTTCCTTAATTTCTGGTGGATCGCCACTGATGCTGCTTCTCCTTTAATATTAGATATTATTATTGATGAGACCTGGCTAACATTTTTCAGTAATTTCATACCTAAATTTAGAGCAGGCTCTGCCCCATATTCATATTGACGTCAGGTTTCACTGCCATAGACGGAACACCATGTATTTTAGTGTAGATTGCCTCAAAGACTGTGCCCAAGTAGTGCCATCTTCCAGATGTGGTGTGATCCCCATTGGTAAACAGATTGTTAAAATTCGGTGGATCTCATGAGAGCTAGTATTAGGAAAAACTGCTTTGATTTGAGTAATATTTTGAGCTATCCAGAATGGAATTTGTTCACGTTTTGCGGGTAATTTACCCATGACTGCGTGCAAAGTCTTTGGTGTAATTTTTAATATATTCCCTTGGTGAGAGGTTTGTTGTGTAATAACTGAATCAATGACATTTTATCGAAAGACACAATATCGTGCTACAAAAATATCGACACTAAATTATCGAACACAATAATATCGACATCCTATACATAACTAAAAACATACAAAAATATCGGATACTCAATATCGACCTACATAAACATCGATCTCACTAAAATCGACAACATACATATCGAAAGTTTTACATATCGACTACATTAAAATATATACACAAGTCAAAAATATCGAGAACACATTTATCGTCAACAATATTATTGTTAATTTATATATATCGAAAATATTTATATATAACAATACTTTCTAACATATAAAAATTAAATTAAAACCAAAATACACATCTCTCATAACAAACTATAAATATAATTACATTTCAGAATTATAAACCATCTAATAATTTAATAAATTTAAATGAAAGATTTTAATTAAATTATATCAAATTAATACCCAAAATAATTAGTTTGCATTTGCCTTATATAGAAATAAAAAACCCTAACATATATTCAAAAATACAAACTGACAAATGAAAAGACTGAAAATATAAATTAACCAATAGCAAACTAATTACTAACTCCAAACCACATGAAGAAAAAAACGACAGGAGAAAATACTTTGGATAAATTCGACTACACCTACAAGAACATCAAGATTGAACCTAAAATGCAATGGATTAAAAGTAAGTAACTAAAATAAACTAAATTAAACTAACTGCTAAAATGTGAAAAATTACAAACATGATCAGATTACTAATGCATATCTACTTTTTTCTCCTACCACTACAGAATACTCTACTAACAAAGAACAGAGAACAGAATTCAGAAAACCAAGATCCAACTAAAAAGGTAAGTATGTTCAAAAATTAAACTAACTGCTAAAATGTTAAAAATAACAAACATGTTCAAATTACTGATGCATATCTACTTTTTATTTTCTCCTACCACTACAAAATACTCTACTGACAAAGAACAGAGAACAACATTCAGAAAACCATGATACAAATTTATAGCAAAAACTGTAATTACAACCTAAAAAATATCTCTGAACAATTAACACAAATAAATGCATTTTTTCCTAACAGATCAAGAAAACACAGAAAATAAAGGCCACAACTAAACAGTCAAGTACATCAAAATCAAAGACAGAATTTCTAAAAATGTAAGTAAATACTATAGAAATGTTTTTTAAATTAACTTAAAATACATGCATTATTTTTTAAATAACTACAAAATATATTTCTTGTAGAATAACAAACAACAAAATGAGTGAAGGAGCTGAATTTTTTACCAGCCAGAAAGGAAAACTATTACTCTGCTACATGGGTTACACTTATAACCCAAGAGAAACAATTAGGGCTGAAAGTTAATTGGAAATGTTGCAAATATTACTCCAACAAATATTACGGAAGGGCAACAACTAGAGAAGCAACAGTACTTTATACTAGGGAACACAACCACCCACCAAACGTGACAGAAATAGAAGTTAGAACAGCATTGGAAAATATAAAAGAGGCAAGCACAGGTTCCCAAAAAGCAACAAGCGTCATCTTAAAAGAACAAATTCCCAAAATACCTAAAACTGTGACTACTCAGATGCCAAATATTGTTTCCCAAAAAAGAACAATAGCACGAACAAAAAGAACAGCTACTACTACCACTCCAATTCCTAGACCATATAGCGATATAACTTTAAATCCTAACTTAACTATAACTTTAAACAAACAACCATTTGTCATTTATGACAATCAAAAGCAATGATAAAAGACTCATCATTTTTAGCACAAATATTAACCTCATACAACTTCAGCAAAGCCAATGTTGGATGATGGATGGTGTGAGAAGGTGGCCTGATATGCAGTGCTCACTATTCTAGTGAACACTATGTATCAGTCCAACAACCCTTATTGATGATTGGTTGTAAGTCAACCTTATAGACCAGCTATCCTAGTAGCGTGGATACGAGCAGTCTTCGGGCTAAACTCTAGAGGGGGTGCTAAGCCAGCTGTTATACCATCACATATACCCCTTGAACACCAAGTGAAAGGACACCACACAAGTGTTATGAAAATAAACAGTGTATTATTTAGATCACAACAGCCCTGTACTCTTTATGAGGACAGGGTACTAAGCACACAACAAAACTCTTAGGAAAATACTTCAAGTTGCACAATTTACACAAATGCCCGAGGGGCACGAAAAACCATATACTCTAAAAGTGGAATGCGAAATTACTAGCAGGTAAGTACTATGCTAATAGGCTTTGGAATCGCTAGGACTACGTTACTGAACCTTCAGATTACTAGTAGGAGGCCTAGGGGACTCGGGTGCAGAGTGTGCACTCTCACGCGGGATGCGGGACAAAGTCTATGGGAGCTAGTAAAGGCAAAGTTAGTGTTCTCGGGCGAACCCGATAAGGTAGATCGAAAACGACAGTGGATCCTGACCCTTGGATAGTGAGGCTATGCTGGGGCACCGAAATGCCGAAGTTACCTAGCCCAGGGGCTGCAGCTGCATAGGTCTCAAAAGACGTCGGGAATCCTCGTAGACGAACCAGGAGCCTGAAGGAAGAAGTTGCTGGCAGGCGACCAGTGAAGAGAGTTCGAGTGATCCAAGCCTGGATCGAAGATGGATGACACCTGAAAGCAGAGGGGACCAAGTTCGTGACTACTAGCCAGTAGTCAGGTGGCACCAGGAGGGCACCGGATGGTAGTCACCTCGACTAGGTGAGTAGGCGACGCTGTGCTCTGCAGTTCTCACGGACCAGGAGGCATTGTCGGCGACCAGGATGGAGGTGCGAGCTGTCCCATGATGGATGAAGCTGTCGACGTCGCTGGACCCAGGATTGGGGCAACAAGTCTTGGCAAATTCAAGCCCACGCGGTGGACTCAAAATGGCGTCTGGAGTGGACCAGGAGGGTCCGGGGTACCCCTCTTTTGGAAGGGAGCAAGGGCCAGTCTGGAGCAACCAGACCAGCGGTGGTGATGTCGTCGGGCGTCGTTAAGAAGGCCACAAGCCAGCGGGCTAGTAGCCAAACAACGCGGTGAGCAGCAAAAAGCAGAAGGGCCCCACGCAGATCGTGGAGATGCTGGGAGGCTGGATTTCGGTGCTGGAGCTGCTCAGGGTCGGGGCTTCTCGGACCCCAAAGCACTCACCAGAGGATCCCTCGGCAGTCGTGCTGGATAGAAGTCGTGCAGTTCTGATGATGGCCGGTCCCTCGAGGTCTCGTCGCACCTACGGTTCTCAGCTTAGCTGTAGAGGTAGATAGAGGTCAGAGGTGCCAGGGAAGCCGGGTCTCGTCGAGCTGGTCGGTCGGATTCCTGAGGAAGGACGTGCAGCAAACCGCAAAGTTTGTAGATGGTGCCTGCGGATGCAGGGTGACTACTCCTTAGTCACAAGGGAGAAATCTTGAGAAGAAGTCTTGAGTTCCTTTCGTAGAAAGTAGTTTCAGGATTCAAAGATGATCTAATTTGGAAGGGTCCCCGCTCCTGCCTTTATCCTAAAGAAAGGGGTGGGTACGCGACTAGGTCCTGCCCTAGGGGTGGGACCAGGAAGGGGGGTGGTTACACCCCTCTCCCATGCCGGACTTTCCCCAGGCCAGGGGCTGGTGTGCCCCTGGAACCGGTTCTAGCCGGCAGATGCGTAGTGAGCACCGGGGTGCCACTCAGCAGTCACCTTCCTGTAAAGCCCTGCCTACCCAGGATACACAAAACCCTGTCTGGGACGGTGCTAGCACCGCCCCTGACAGTAAACCCTTTGTCCAAGCTCTCCTCGCTGGAAGGACTCCCAGCAGCAGGAGGTCAGACTCGTGTCTGTGGTGGCAGCATCCATTTTGTGGAGCTGAGGCTTCAGTTAACTTTAACCGGGGTTCACAGTTACATACATGTCGTGTCCCTCTAGAAGGGTGGAATGCTAACCCCGTCGCCAGAATTGGCGAGGGGTTAGTATTCCAATTCGTATGACACCTTACTCGACATGTTTTGATAAAGCAATACCAAAGATAGCATTTAACCGCGAGGATTATAATGCACTTAAGAGTATATGGTATGCGTTATCATGGAACAGCTATTAGGACTTGGTTCCGCAAGCTGCAAACGGGCTCAGCTCATGCCAGAGCACCATTTCACACGATTCCAAGCACTCTGCCTTCAGGATTGTCAAGGCCTGCCATAGGAGTGACTGATAGGAATCTGTGTGTCCATTTTAGGGTTAGATATAGGTCTACTATATCTAAAGCAAGGGGTGATTACACCACCTTGCCCCAGCTGTCGTGCAGCCAGTTGTGTCAGATTTAGATGGCCATCCAGGGGTGGCATAATACATGCTTCAGCCCCTGGTAGGCCCTGGGTACACCTATGCCCTGAGTTACAGGGTCTGATAAGGTGGCCCAGTCCCAATTGGAAATGTACCTAAGGTACATGGAATCCATTTTAGAGAGAGAGCAGTAGGCCTGGGGTCCTGATTGGCAGGGCCCCAGGTCAACTAAGTCAGAAAACCAGCAAAACACCAGGCAAAAAGTTGGGGGCAACCATAGTCAGGTATCCACCTTCCTACACAACCTCCCCCCCCCCAAACGAAAGGAGATAAGGCTATCCTTGACCAGGTAAGCCTATATTGCCTGAGTGGCCATATGAGGTGGTACATGCACTGGCATGGTTACCCCCTGTCTCATGGTCCACTAAGCAACCCCTCACCCTAAGGGTATCTGAGGGTCTCCACCATAGGGAATCACTACCTGTGGTGTGCTTTGGCAAAGTAAAAGGCTGGTGTGGGAATGGAGTACTGAAGTGAGACTCCACTACTGTTGGGCTCAACTTCCTCCAATCACTATCCACCATATGTGCCTTTCTTTCCAGTACTGAGTTGCTATGAGCTCTCAGGGTCAACCTCTGGCTCCCTAAAGCTGGAGGCTGAGTCCCTCTTTTTGGCTTACTGGAGGGACAGGTCAGGTTTGGGGTTTTTAGGCCCCAGGTTTGGCTGTGCCCAGCAGTGTCCAGCTGTGGGAGTTCCCTAACTAAGTTTAAGGGGGATCCCTCAGGAGTGGGTTTTATTTTCACTTGGCTAGGGCTACTAGCTTCAGTGGTCCTAATCTGCTGATTGGGAAATTCTTTTGGACAGGGGGCCCTTTGGGGTCCACCACTGGCCTCCCTGACCTCTACAGCCCTGGGCTGATGGAGGCAGGGTTGAGAGGTGCAGGCTACCTGCTCCAAACTGGGTCCCACCTGGGAAGGGTCCACTGCCATCAGGGGCTCTGTCAGGCTAGGCCTGACTACCTCTGGGGCAGTTCCTTCAACAGGGGTAGAGTCAGTTCCCTGAGGAGGCTGGCTCTCACCTAGTGTCTGGGAGGGGGACGACTTTTCTTCCTCCTCAATGCTCTCAGTTTGAGTGGAGTGATCCATTGTTTCAGGCTTCACAACACTATTATCTGTCTGAGATTGAGCTGTGGCCATCACAACTCCACCAACCTTTTCAGGAAGGGACTCAGTTTGGGTTTGGGCTGTGACCATCACAGCCTTGCCAACCTGTTCAGGAAAGGCATCTCTCTGGGATAGGGCTGTGACTGGCACAGCCCTCCTGACCTGTTCAGGGAGGACATTTTGGACTGGGGCTGTGGCTATCACTGCCCCACTAACCTTACCATGGAGGTTTACCATTTTAAAATGGGTTTCTTGCTCTACCTCAGCCCAGGCTGAGGTCTCTAAATCATTCCCCAGTAGGCAATCTACAGGCAAGTTTGGTGACACTGCCACTCTCTTGTGACCAGTGACACCTCCCCAGCTGAGATATACCACTGCTATGGGATGATCTCTCTGCACTCCATCAATGTTCACTACCTAGTATGTGGCACCAGGCATAAGTTGCCTTGAGGGGACTAGGCTCTCAGCCACCATGGTGATGCTAGCCCCTGTGTCTCTGTAGGCCTCAACTTTTGAACCATTGATGAGGGGCTCCTGTCTGTACCTGCCCAAAGTGTTGGGACAGGCTGTGAAGTTGGCAAACCCCATGCCAGTCTCACAGAAAAGAGTATCTAAGTCAGGGGACCTGGTTAGGCCAGAGTCCCCAGGCACTCCCAAAGAAAATGCACCCAGATTCTTGGGGGCACTACCACCACCTGGGGGATTACTACTAGTAGTAACAGGAGGCTGGGAAGCTTTATTTGGGGGTATGTTCTCCTTATTGTTGTTGGCCTTGGGACAACTGTTGTCACTTTTGTAATGGCATACCTGTTTGCAGGTATGACAATAAGGTTTCTTTTGGATTTTGGGAGAAGTTGGGGACCCACCCTTTTCAGAGGAACTTTGGGGCCCTGTGGTTTGATCAGAAGATTTATTCCCACCCTTCTCTTGAGGCTTTGTCGATTCCTTCTTTTGGTCACCACCCTGGTTCTTAGGCCTGACCCTGGTTCTGACCCATTTGTCTGCCCTCTTACCCAATTCTTGTGGAGAGGTCAGATCAGAGTCTATCAGGTGTTGGTGTAATAACTGGTTCTGACAATTACTTAAGATTTGCTCTCTCATAATTAGATTGTACAATCCTTTAAAATCAGTAACCTTACTTCCCAGTAGCCAGCCTTCAAAAGCCTTAGTGGCACAATCAACAAAGTCAGCCCAATCCTGAGACTGAGTTTTCTGGGTGTCTCTGAACATCAACCTGTACTGTTCAGTGGTTAAACCAAACCCATCAATCAGTGTATTCTTCAGGACTTGATAATTGCTAGCATCCTCAGCTCCAGTAGTGAGGAGCTTATCTCTACCTTTGCCTTCAAAGGAGAGCCACAAGATAGCTGCCCACTGACTCTGGGGGACACACTGTACAGTGCAAGCCCTCTCCAAAGCAGTCATCCATTTGTGGATGTCATCCCCTTGTGTAAAGGGGGGCACTATCTTACTCAGGTGTCTAGTATCTAAACTCCTGTTTTCCCTTGGGGGAATGCTGCCACCAGTGGGGTTTGTCCCACTCAATTCTTGCTCTCTAGCAAAGGCAAGTCTCTCGTTGGCCAGGGCAAGTTCTTCCCTTTCAATCCTCAGATTGACTTCCCTTACTTTGGCTTCATACACTCTCCTCTGAGGGGATGTCATCCCTCTGTGAGAAGAGGCCTGAGAGCCATTGGTTTGAATGGATCTGTTAGAGCCTCTGGACATAGACCTAACTCGTCCACTCCCAATGTTAAGTCTGCCTGAGAGTGGCCCTGGGGGTCCCCCAAATCCATTCCCATGCCTACTTAAGTTGGACCTGGTGAGTCTCCTGACTTCTGCCTGTCCCTTGTCTGCCTCCTCCCCTGACAACTCATCCTCATCCTCATCCTCATCCTCAGCATCATCTTCCTCCTGGAGGGGGTGATCATGGTTATCAAAGGGACCCTGTAAGGTGGGCATATTCCCATCTGGATCAGAGAATCTGCACTGGCAGACCTCCTGGCATCATAAGTCTCTAAGAGACCAATCAGGAATGGGATTGTGGGGTTAGACCCCTGTTTTAGCTTCCTGGAGGTACACACTTGTCTCATCTCCTGGAAGCTAAGAGCAGCATATCTAGAAGTGACCTGTGGAGGGTCCACTGACACAAGGGGAGACTCAGAGTTTCCTCCTTTGTCTGACATGCTGTTTCTAGTGTGGTGTAAGTGATGCACCTACCTACACTATATGTTTGCCTACTGATCCCTTTCTAAGAGTTGTAGCCAAGGTGTGCTAAGCCTTGAGGCGCTACAACAGCTGGTTCAGTAGAACTCAGAGTATTCTAAGCTAAGTTATATGTACCTGGAGTACTTATGCGATCTTTCACAAGATATTCTTAGGATACGTGTGGTAAAACAACAGCAAGCTCAAATCCCAACCGCTGCTCACCAATGTGAGAAGGTGGCCTGATATGCAGTGCTCACTATTCTAGTGAACACTATGTATCAGTCCAACAACCCTTATTGATGATTGGTTGTAAGTCAACCTTATAGACCAGCTATCCTAGTAGCGTGGATATGAGCAGTCTTCGGGCTAAACTCTAGGGGGCGTGTTAAGCCAGCTGTTATACCATCACATATACCCCTTGAACACCAAGTGAAAGGACACCACACAAGTGTTATGAAAATAAACAGTGTATTTATTTAGATCACAACAGCCCTGTACTCTTTATGAGGACAGGGTACTAAGCACACAACAAAACTCCTAGGAAAATACTTCAAGTTGCACAATTTACACAAATGCCCGAGGGGCACGAAAAACCATATACTCTTAAAGTGGAATGCGAAATTACTAGCAGGTAAGTACTATACTAATAGGCTTTGGAATCGCTAGGACTACGTTACTGAACCTTCAGATTACTAGTAGGAGGCCTAGGGGACTCGGGTGCAGAGTGTGCACTCTCACGCGGGATGCGGGACAAAGTCTATGGGAGCTAGTAAAGGCAAAGTTAGTGTTCTCGGGCGAACCCGATAAGGTAGATCGAAAACGACAGTGGATCCTGACCCTTGGATAGTGAGGCTATGCTGGGGCACCGAAATGCCGAAGTTACCTAGCCCAGGGGCTGCAGCTGCATAGGTCTCAAAAGACGTCGGGAATCCTCGTAGACGAACCAGGAGCCTGAAGAAAGAAGTTGCTGGCAGGCGACCAGTGAAGAGAGTTCGAGTGATCCAAGCCTGGATCGAAGATGGATGACACCTGAAAGCAGAGGGGACCAAGTTCGTGACTACTAGCCAGTAGTCAGGTGGCACCAGGAGGGCACCGGATGGTAGTCACCTCGACTAGGTGAGTGGGCAACGCTGTGCTCTGCAGTTCTCACGGACCAGGAGGCATTGTCAGCGACCAGGATGGAGGTGCGAGCTGTCCCACGATGGATGAAGCTGTTGACGTCGCTGGACCCAGGATTGGGGCAACAAGTCTTGGCAAATTCAAGCCCACGCGGTGGACTCAAAATGGCGTCTGGAGTGGACCAGGAGGGTCCGGGGTGCCCCTCTTTTGGAAGAGAGCAAGGGCCAGTCTAGAGCAACCGGCCGGCAGATGCGTAGTGAGCACCGGGGTACCACTCAGCAGTCACCTTCCTGTAAAGCCCTGCCTACCCCGGATACACAAAACCCTGTCTGGGATGGTGCTAGCACCGCCCCTGACAGGAAACGCTTTGTCCAAGCTCTCCTCGCTGGAAGGACTCCCAGCAGCAGGAGGTCAGACTCGTGTCTGTGGTGGCAGCATCCATTTTGCGGAGCTGAGGCTTCAGTTAACTTTAACCGGGGTTCACAGTTACATACATGTCGTGTCCCTCTAGAAGGGTGGAATGCTAACCCCGTCGCCAGAATTGGCGAGGGGTTAGTATTCCAATTCGTATGACACCTTACTCGACATGTTTTGATAAAGCAATACCAAAGATAGCATTTAACCGCAAGGATTATAATGCACTTAAGAGTATATGGTATGCGTTATTATGGAACAGCTATTAGGACTTGGTTCCGCAAGCTGCAAACAGGCTCAGCTCATGCCAGAGCACCATTTCACACGATTCCAAGGACTCTGCCTTCAAGATTGTCAAGGCCTGCCATAGGAGTGACTGAAAGGAATCTGTGTATCCATTTTAGGGTTAGATATAGGTATACTATATCTAAAGCAAGGGGTGATTACACCACCTTGCCCCAGCTGTCGTGCAGCCAGTTGTGCCAGATTTATATGGCCATCCAGGGGTGGCATAATACATGCTTCAGCCCTTGGTAGGCCCTGGGTACACCTATGCCCTGAGTTACAGGGTCTGATAAGGTAGCCCAGTCCCAATTGGAAATGTACCTAAGGTATATGGAATCCATTGTAGAGAGAGAGCAGTAGGCCTGGGGTCCTGATTGGCAGGGCCCCAGGTCAACTAAGTCGGAAAACCAGCAAAACACCACGCAAAAATTTGGGGGCAACCATAGTCAGGTATCCACCTTCCTACAGATGGGACTTTTAAAATCTGTCCCAAACCTTTTTTCCAATTACACACATTACATGGCCTACATCAAAACTGCAACATACCTCTACTTTATGCACTGCTACCAAATAAAACTAATTCCACATATATGGAATTATTATTTTTATTTGTGCAATTTTATATAGCGCGAACTTTACCCGAAGGTGTCAGAGCGCTTTACATAAGATCCAGTTGAAAACATAAGGACTGACGGTTACATGCGTAAAATGATTGCAAATTTTTGCATTACATAAGAACCAGTTGAAAGCATACGGACTTAGGATTACATGTGTTACAAAAAGGTACAAACAGAAAAAAATTGCAAATGTACAAGAGATAGAATCACACACGGAGGAGATACAAATGGATATACTCTAGGCCTATACTAGTAATATCTCTATCAACATAGGGAGGGGATACATATGGATATACTCTAAAAGTCACCTAGGAGACTAGTTTAGAGTTATCTCTATATACATAGGGAAGGGATACACATGGATATACTCTAACAGTCACATAGGAGACTAGTCGTTAGAGTTATCTCTATGTACATAGGGAAGGGATACACATGGATATACTCTAACAATCACATAGAGGACTAGTCGTTAGAGTTATCTGTATATACATAGGAAAGGGACATACACAAAGAATAGGTAGTAGTGTTCCCAAAGGGAAACGTCCGCACAACACTCTGAAAGACAATCTAGTTATATATACAATTCGTACACATTTGGTAATCTGACTCATATGAGAAAAAGTTTTAAACAGAAGGGTGCTACAGAGACTCAGGGCACCTACCACCTAAAGGTGCCGTCAGTACACACTGGGTGTGTGTCACATAAATTTCAACAAATTTTGAGAATCTATTTACAGCACTCCTGAGATTTCGTAATCCTATAATCCGGGCAAAAGTTAAGGACCCTCAGTATAACACACTCTACTTGCCATAGAGTATTCCAAAAGAAACAGATAGCAAGGTTAAATTCAACGGGGATTTCCAAAGAAAATTCAAAGTATAGTCAAATTAGTTTGTTTTCTTCAGTCTTTGTCTTTATTTTCAATTTTGTAAAACAGATATTCCCAGCAAAAAAAGGTCACCAACACGTGTTTCGTCCTACACAAGGACTTCTTCAAGGCATGAACACGGCGGAGTGAAGCATGTATTGAACATCAAGGTGAACGAAATAAACCATGGTTTGGCAATGAAGCAAAATATCAATAATATTGATGGCAGGGTAGTTGCTCAAAGTAGGGAATGAAGAATGCCTTCAAGTCTGTTCAACAGTCACGAAAGTTAAATGCGACACAGCCAATCTGCTAGCTATATGTTAGTCGATAAGTAGATACACGTCTATATGTATAGGATTCATCTGGACGAACACTGAATAGTAGGACAGTGTTTTTCAAAATAGTGCACTTGCAACCATGATAAGTTGTTAAGCTAAAGTTAGGCTCATCGCATTTCCTCACACAAGCAGTCCCCGTAACGAGAAAACAAGGACTGCTTGTGTGAGGAAATGCGATGAGCCTAACTTTAGCTTAACAACTTATCATGGTTGCAAGTGCACTATTTTGCAAGCAGAGTGTGTTATACTGAAGGTCCTTAACTTTTGCCCGGATTATAGGATTACGAAATCTCAGGAGTGCTGTAAATAGATTCTCAAAATTTGTTGAAATTTATAGGAAAGGGACATGACTGGATATACTCTAAGAGTCACATAGGAATGGTGGAGAGCACAACGGTCTACAGCATATACTAGTGATTAAAGCTATCTCTATATACATAGGGAAGGGAAAGGACTGGATATACTCTAAAGGTCACAGAGAAGGCAGGCACGTGAGATAACGAACTTTACCCGGAGGTGTCAGAGCGCTTTACATAGGATCCAGTTGAAAACATAAGGACTGACGGTTACATGCGTAAAATGATTGCAAATTTTTGCATTACATAAGAACCAGTTGAAAGCATACAGACTTAGGCTTACAAGCGTTACAAAAAGATATACAAATGGATATACTCTAGGCCTATACTAGTAATATCTCTATCAACATAGGGAGGGTATACACATGGATATACTCTAAAAGTCACTTAGGAGACTAGTCGTTAGAGTTATCTCTATATACATAGGGAAGGGATACACATGGATATACTCTAACAATCACATAGGAGACTAGTCGTTAGAGTTATCTCTATATACATAGGGAAGGGATATGACTGGATATACTCTAAGAGTCACATAGGAATGGTGGAGAGCACAACGGTCTACAGCATATACTAGTGATTAGAGCTATCTCTATATACATAGGGAAGGGAAAGGACTGGATATACTCTAAGAGTCACAGAGAAGGCAGGTACGTGAGATAAACGAGAGAGGGAAGCAGATAGTGGTGAATAAGACAGTGAGGAGTGTGTCAGAGGCAACAGGAGAGACAATAGGAAAGTCGAAAGGACAGTGAGAGATCACTAAAATGGCGGAAGAAAATGTTAGAAGAAGAGGCTAGTCATACAGAGAAAATGGCGGGGAGCACGAAGGTCCAAGTCCGAAAGTTCAGGAAGAGGGCTGGCATAGCCAGCAGGTCCAGGGGAGAAAGGCAGTCTGCAGCAAAGTCGCAACCTCATCGTTCAAGAGGAGCTGGGGCAGAGGAGATCAATCCGGAGACCAGAGGAGGGTCAGGGGAGAAAGGCCACAGGCACCCAGGCAGAGATGGAAGGCAGCAAAGTTTGAAGCAAAGGTTTGAAGGGAAGGAGGGGCCTCTCATCAGAGCCCAGTTAAGCACTATGTGGGTGGTGGCGTTGAGCGTGTGGGGGGAGACCGTGTTGACGCTATGGATGCGGTCGCGCTGGTTCCCGGAGAGTTGCATGTGGGTTCATCCGCCCTGGCATGCGTTCGTGTCCCTGGAGCCTGTGTCCGCCGGTCGTAGGAAGCGTGTCCCCAAGGGCGCCATCTTGGAGTCAGGCACCGTTGGCGTGAAGCAGCGCGGTCAGCAAGGGGGGGGCACATCTCTGCCCTCGGGCCCAGGCCCCTCTGTTGCGGAGAACGGATGGATGGCCCCCGGAGCAGGTAAGTGAGGATGGTCTCGAGGCGGCGCCGTCGTCAGCAGAGGACGCCGCCGTCAATCACCGGCCCTTTTCTGGTGTGCCCCTGGAATGACCGCAGAGTCTTGGCGGGTGGCAGCCGGGGACGCAGTAAGAGCCCTACATACCGCTCGGGTGACCAGCACCTGTCAGACTCGCCCCCGGCAGGACGCCATAGGCTCCGCTCCTCGTCATTGTTGTTGAGCCCGGGCTGGTAACGGGCGGCCGCCATGTTGGGTCCAAGACAGGGATCGGGAGCAATCAACCAACGCCACTCCACAGGCACCAGCAGCGATCGGGACAGCCCTGCAGGTGCCCCACACCTTCCGCTTCAGTTAGGAAGTGTGCGCATCCGGGAGGGCTTCCTAAGGACGCTGGGCTCCAGGCCGGAGCAGCATGCGGGCCGGGAGCCGAGACTGTCCACGTCCGTCCTTCTTGAGACTTGAGAGATAGAGAGATATTAAACACAATCAAACAAAAAACTAATGACTATTCCCCTGAAAAAATAATACTTGATTTTGAACAAGCAATGCTTTCAAGTATTTTAGAAATACACCCCCATACCTGTATTCAAGGCTGCTATTATCACTTTAACCAGTGTCTATGGAGACATTTACAAAAGACAACTTTAAGCATAGAATATGCAACAAACTTTTGCATATCAAATTAAAAAAACTCACAGCACTGGCTTAAGTTCCAGAAACAGACATAGTAGAACACTACAACCTTTTAATTGATAGCACCTTTTATAAACAAAATGAAGCTAAATTAAGTCAACATTTGGACTACTTTGAAGATACCTGGGTAGGCAGACTCCACAGATCTGGCCACAGAAGAAATCCTAAATTCCTAATACCCTGGTAGAACGTTTACCGAAGCACCTTGAATGGTGAATAAAAAACAAACAACACTGTTGAAGGCTGGCACAATGCCTTCCTACAATCAACTGGCCGAACTAAACCAAGTTTAGAAAAATTTATAAAAATGCCTACAAAAAGAACAAAGCTATCAAGAGTTCAGAATGGAACAATCCATTACTGAACTAACTCCAAAAACATCTAAACAAACCAAGCAAATGCATAAATACCTAGAACAACAAGTACACTTATACCCTAGCATAAAAGGCATTGAATACCTCAACATAATAGCCAAAACACTACTCTAAATTACTGTGAACAACAAACCAGTCCTAAAAAATAAAACCAAAAACAATATAAATAACAATATTATATTTTATCTAAAAAGAAATGTGTGCAATATATATATTATTTTAATGAATATATATACACACATTAATTAAATTTGAAATAAATAAAACATAACAATAATGATAATGACATTACCCACCCACAATAAATAAAATGTAAATAAACTTACCAAGCATATTCCAAGTTCTATAGAATCCATCTTCACCAAAACAATCCAGTTAGGAAAAAGTTTCCCCAACAAAAATGAAAAAATTCAACTGTCCCAAAACTGAATGATCCATTCAGCGAATATCCTTTGAATAACCATAAAAAAACCAGAAAATTTATAAAATATAGAAAAAACGCTCCAGGGAACCCAAAATTTTTTAAAAAGTGTTCAAAATCCATTAGTTAATAAAACTAACAAACACTTCTTTTAAAAAAAAAAACGACCGCTTCCGATATCACGAACACCTGCAACAAAAATATATAAAACATACATTCCCACCCACATAAAACAACACATAAACACCTAGTAACATCACTAGTAACATTATATCTCACCAAAATATACTTTACACATCAAAATACTAACTCTACAAACAAGCCTAAAACAAGCTAAGAAATACGTACATCCACCATACGTAAATACAACATATCAAACAGTTTAATATAACTAATTTACTTCTAACAACACTAAATAGTACCACACTACTATCAAAAGTACTTTACAACACACTTAAAACATATAAAGCAAACCTTACCTTTAGCGATGTGAAGTATCTCCCAACCACGAGCTGGTCTTCATCCAAATGACACAAAACGATGTAAAGCGGTTACAAAATAAAAGACTCAAAACGAATACAATAGATTTACCTTACAAACATATTATTTAATTTTTTTAATATTCCTTTACAGATTTAAAAATGAATACTATGTAAAAAATAATTCATTTTTTTATTTGTATTAAAATACTTAACAAAATGTATATATTTTGTATAATTATAAAAATAAACATTATAAAATACATAATATGTATTATTATAATTATTAAAACCTGGAAAAATTGTAAAAAAATTCTTTGAAACAAATTTCCAATTTGTATATAAATAAACCTGTGTTAAAATGTTTTTTTTCATTTAAAGATATTGTTTAAAAATTAATATTAATCATTTTAATATTAATATTAATATAAAAACAGTATGTACAACCAACATGTATAGCAATATAAAAATGTTACATAATATGTGAAAAAATGTTACTTTTTTGTTATCATTTTAGACCATACTTACATCTGTATTAAATATTCTTTTTTAATAAAATGTACAATTTCAAGCAAATATAAAACTGTAAATTGACCATAACATTTTTTGTCAAATATATGTAACCAAATAAATGAGTATGAAATAAAAATGTAATACTAATGTTTATTGATTTTATTTTGTCATGTTCTTAAAAAAAAAAAATATTCCAACTACACAAAAATGTTATACATTTATTTATAGTCATAAATACATTACTATTCCCACTCCAATCTACATTATTTTGTGGTACATGCTGAACACTAATAAAATATATTTTACTATTCCCACTTCAATCTACATTAAATTGGGGTAGGTGCTGGACACAAATTAAATATAATTTAGTATTCCCACTCCAGTCTACATAAAATTGAGGAAAGTGCTAGACACTAATTATTTATAATTTACTATTCCCACTCTAGTCTAAATTAAATTGGGGTAACTGCTGGACACTAATTAAATAAAATGTACTATTCCCACTCCAGTGTACATAAAATAGGGGTAAGTGCTGGACACTCAATAAATAAAATTTACTATTCCCACTCCAGTCTACATTAAATTGAAGTAGGTGCTGGACACTAATTAAATAAAATTTACTATTCCCACTCCAGTCTAAATTGAATTGAGGTAGGTGCTGGACACTAATTTGAAATTATTTACTATTCCCACTCCAGTCTACATTAAATTGGGATAGGTGCTGGACACTAATTAAATATAATTTACTATTCCCACTCCAGTCTGCATTAAATTGGGGTAAGTGCTGGACACTAATAATTATAATTTACTATTCCCACTCCACTCTACATAAAATTGGGGTAAGTGCTGGACACTAAATAATTATAATTTACTATTCTCACTCCAGTCTACATTAAATTGAGGTAGGTGCTGGACACTAATTAAATAAAATGTACTATTCCCACTCCAGTCTATATTAAATTGGGGTAGGTGCTGGGCACTAATTAATTATAATTTACTATTTCCACTCCAGTCTACATTAAATTGTGGTAGGTGCTGGACACTAATTAAATAAAAATGACTATTCCCACTCCATTCTACATTAAATTGGGGTTGGTGCTGGACACTAATTAAATATAATTTACTATTCCCACTCCAGTCTACATAAATTTGGGGTAAGTGCTGTACACTAATTAATAATAATTTACTATTCCCAATCCAATTTACATAAAATTGGAGCAAGTGCTGGGCACTAATTAATTATAATTTACTATTCCCACTCCACTCACATAAAATTGGGTTAAGTGCTGGACACTAATTAATTATAATTTACTATTCCCATTCCAGTCTACATTAAATTGAGGTTGGTGCTGGACACTAATTAAATAAAATTTACTATTCCCACTCCAGTGTACATTAAATTGGGGTAGATGCTGGACACTAATTAAAAAAAATTACTATTCCCACTCCATTCTACATTAAATTGGGGTAGATGCTGGACACTAATTTAAAATTATTTACTATTCCCACTCCAGTCTACATTAAATTGGGGTAGGTGCTGGACACTAATTTTAAATTATTTACTATTCCCACTCCAGTCTACATTAAATTGGGGTAGGTGCTGGACACTAATTAAATATAATTTACTATTCCCACTCCAGTCTACAGAAAATGGGGTAAGTGTTGTACACTAATTAATAATAATTTACTATTCCCACTCCAGTCTACATAAAATTGGGGTACGTGCTGGACAATAATTAATTATAATTTACTATTCCCACTCCACTCTACATAAAATTGGGGTAAGTGCTGGACACTAATTAATTATAATTTACTATTCCCACTCCAGTCTACATTAAATTGATTTTATTGCTGGACACTAATTAAATAAAATTTACTATTCCCACTCCAGTCTACATTAAATTGGGGTAGGTTCTGGACACTAATTAAATAAAATTTACTTTTCCCACTCCAGTCTACATTAAGGGGCCCATTAGGATGGCAGGCGGAAAACCACCCCGTCCGCCATGGAGGCAGAAAACAACCGCCCGCCATGACCGCGGAAAAACCGGCATGCGAATTAGGATTAACCGCCACAAAAAAACGACCGCGGCGGTAGCGGCCACAAGAAAACCGCCCGACGTGTGCGATGAAGGCAAAACTCCGACCGCGGCGGCTGGAAAAGCAGCGGAGAACACAAAAGCATCCACAGGTACAGCAGAGACACCGCACTGGAAATTACGATATCCCCGAGGGTGTTGCGGCCGGAACAGCCCACACCGACCGGCGCGGTCGCACCCAGGAGTGAATGGGAGAAATTGCGGACAAGCAGCAGCAAAGTCACCACTGCGGATGAACATGATAAACATGGCGGACGATGTGAAAACACCACAGTGATGCCTAACACTGCATAAACAAAGTAGCCCTGCACCCAAAATATACAACACACATACACAGAAACATAAATAACCAAAATCAATACACAGAACCACAGAAGCACTCCCACAACACACCTAACCACCTAAATCCTATTGGACACACCCACACAGCTGAGTACAAAGCCACCCCCTGCACTGACCACAATCCTTTGCATCACTCCAGAAGACAAGGCCATACACCACATCTGACAGGAGAGGCAAAAGAGCACAGCACACCCACCCACCAACCACCACCACCACCATCACAAACAAACCCCCAGCACACAACACCCCACACACATCATCACCACACCCCTGCACCCACACACCCCTGCACCCACAAACACCTCAACCCCCCCACACCATGACATCACACAAAATGCCCAAATTCACCGAGAGTGAGTTGACAGTCATGGTCAACGAGATAGTAAGAGTAGAGCCACAACTATTTAGTAGCCTGGTCCAACAGACACCATTAGCCACCAGGACACAAATGTGGGAAAGGATAGTCCAAAGGGTGAATGCAGTAGGGGCCACCCCAAGATCCAAGAAGGAGATCATGAAGCGGTGGCATGACCTGAAGAGGGTTGTCAAGGAGAAGAGGAGCAAGAACTGGTGTTCTGACCGACTTTTTCGGCCCTTTCGTGAGTGAAGGTGATTGGAGGTGACTTTAGTCTGCTATCATTCTAATAGGAGGATTAGAACCTTAGATAGGGCCTATTTACAAGGCGTTTGACACAATCCCGTACCCTTCTCCTTAGTTCAGGGCTTATAAATCTATGTTAAGGGATAGATTCCTTAGTATTAATAGTAATCCGTCCTTTTATAAGAGTGCTAGTATATTTCCGATGGAGTTATGCTTATTTCGGGCCTTGTAGGCCTCAAACGGGAGAGACTCCATCTTTCTTTCTGCTCCGGCAGCTTGAGATGCTTCTAGGTCAAATGTAATGTTTTAGTTATGAGGTGTTGTTCGCTTGGAGAGAACCGGCTCAGGCTAGCCCTTATCGAAAGACTGTATTTTTCTCCGTGTCGAAGACATAACATCAGGCCGGCAGGCTGAGAACGTGTCCTTGGTACGGAGAGGTACAAGAATTTGGTGGGCGGCAGGTTACTGGCTGTAACTTTCCATGAAGGGACAAGCTTCCATATTAGTGAATGCATGAGGTAGTGAATCAGTCAGTCTGTAGGCGGCAGCTAGTCGTTAGCATCAATGCAATTAATTATTTCAAGGCAGACAGTCGCAATTTTGAAGTCCGAGAAAGACCGAGAAGCTGATACTCTCTCTTAGAAAGATTGAAGTTATTTTAGTTGGAGCAGCTGGCGAGCTTTGACATTAAGATCAGAGCATACAGAGTGAAGCAGTTAGTTGAGAGAACGAATACCAGAGTGGTAGAAACTGAGTTATAAGATCGAAGCTGGAAAGTGAAGACAGTCCGTGATTGAGAGGAGAGAGGAGTAGTGCAGAACAGCCAGAGAGAAAGCAGCTGATGAGACAGAGAATAAGAGGAAGGTTCCAGTGACTTGGAGGGAAACGGAGGAGACAGAGCATAGCGGTGCAGACGTGTATCCGTGACTGCAGAGGTGTGATCCTAAGACGAGCCAAGGCACAGATGAGAAGGGAACCCAGATGACTGCTGAGTCCAGACTTCATATTAATAAGGTGACATTGACCCTTTCTTATTAGTGTGCACACATATTCTAGCCTTTCCTTTTCCTTTTCAGGCTATATGTTATAGTATAGTATTATATTGTGGATATTGTCAATTAATAAAGATACCCCAGTTCTTAGTGAACCAGTGTGTATGTCTTATTGTCTTATGGTAAAGTTAACCTTTCTTCTAGTCAGATGCTGTTATGTGAACGGATGCGATTCCCGTCCAGGTAAATGGTAACTGAATAATGAGGGAGAGAGGAGCCCTTGAAATAGAGAATAAGTTGTACACCGTGTAATTCGGCCATTCTTGTGTGATCCATAATATTGTAGTATTGTACCTCTAGTGGATAGTGAGAGATTCCCCAACATGAAGAGCTGATGGTATTCATAGGAAAGTGATCGTCGTTGTAAGGCAGCGTTAATGAGAGCACCGGGGGGAAACGGTGTTTAGTGAGATCGCCTCTAGGGAAAGCGGCGTTAGTGAGAGCATTGACTGAGGTCGATGTGTATACCCACAGGATTGTGGCTTGTGTAATAGTGAGAGCACTGGGAGGATACAGTGCTTATACCCACAGGATTGTGGCTTGAGAGAGCACTGGTTGTAGTCAGTGTGTAACGGTAAGTAATCAGAACTGCCCCAGGGTAGATTGGTCTGGGCCCATGTGGCCGCGAGACTATTTATTTATTGATTTATTTATTTTTATCACTTATAAAGCGCACTAATACCAACCGGTATCCTGGCGCTGAAGTGGTAACTCCCTGAGATTAAGATTCCCCGGCTAAAGGGTGAAAAGCCATGTTTTGAGATGTTTTCTGAACGCTAATAGATTGGTGATTGATTTAAGGGTCAGGGGGAGGGAGTTCCAAGCCTTTGCCGCTCCTCGGACAAAACTCCTACCCCCCCAGCGTGCCTTCCTGATCCGAGCTATTTTCATCAGTCCCATACTGGCAGACCTCAGCTGTCTCTCAGGTCTGTACCATTGGAATTGATCCTGAAGAGACACTGGGCCCAATCCGTGCAGTGCCTTAAAGACAATGCAGAGGGCTTTAAACATGATCCTCTTAAACATTGGGAGCCAATGCAATTTCTCCAATTCCTTGGTAGCTGAGGCAAATTTGGGCAGACCTCCAATAAGGCGGGCTGCCGCGTTTTGAAGGACCTGCAGCTTGTTCAACACTCCCTGTTGGGCCTCGAGAAAAAGACTATTACAATAGTCGAGGCACGAGAGAACAAGTGCCGTCACTACCGTCTTTTTGCTTCCCTCAGGTAAAAAGGGGAGTACCTTCCTAATGGTTTTCAAGAGCCAAAATATGGACGAGGTCAACGCCATAACTAGGGGTTTGAAAGAGAGTTGGCTGTCTACGATGACTCCCAGATTTTTTACCTTTTGAGCTGGAGCGGGCGAGTCTCCCATATTTGTTGGCCACCATCTTGGACTCCAGAGATTTGAGTTGGACCCAAAGACGATCACCTCAGTCTTGGAGGAGTTTAGTTTTAAACAACTTTTTGCCATTCAAGAACTGACAGCAGACATACATTCCTGAAACCTGGCTGCCACCCCCAGCTCTTTCTCCGGATGCACCGAGACCACGATCTGGGTATCGTCTGCGTACGAGGTTAACTCGAACTCGAAGGCTCTAATCACCGGAGCAAGGGAGGATACATAGATATTAAACAAAGTGGGGCTAAGGGAGGATCCTTGAGGGACCTCCCCGGGGAGTTTGAAAGGTCTTGATTCGATATCCCCCATATCCACCACTTATACCCGGTCTTTCAGGAAGGCCTTCAAGATGTTAAGTGCTTGCCCCTGGATCCCGCAGCCCTCCAGCCGGTCCACCAGCAAAGCATGGTGAACCGTATCGAAGGCCGCTGTCAAATCCAAGAGGATCAGCACTGCTTGGCCCCCATCATCAAGCACCTTCCGGATCTCCTCTGTAGATTTAATCAGGGCGGTCTTGGTGCTGTGTCCCTCTCTAAACCCGTGTTGAGCCGGGTCTAAACCCTTTGCGTGACGCAGAAAGGAGCATAGCTGGGAGTTCATGATTTTCTCAACCAGTTTTGCAGGTAGGGGTAGTCTGGCAATTGGTCTGTAGCTGTTCGGGTCCATAGTGTCCAGTGAGGGTTTATTAAGTAGTGCACTGATGGATGCCCGCTTCCATACTGAGGGGAAGTAACCTTTTTCAAACATTAAATTAAAAATACTGGTTACAGAGTCTGCAATAGTGACAGCTGCCAGCTTTGCAATTGACGTAGGGCAAGGATCTTGAGGTGAGCCGGACTTGGTTTCCATCAAAAGTTTTAAGGCTTCATCTGAGTTTACTGGGTTGAAGGCCGCAAAAGTTTCTTCTAATGTCCCGGCCGGGAGGACACGTTGTAGATCCTCTGCCCTGCTCAAAGTCACTTTCCGTTCAAGTGTGAAAAAAATTACTTGAACTTTATTTAAAAAGAAGTCAGCCAGTGACTGAACGAATTCGATCTTAGGAGGTACAGCCACCAATTTCGGGGAGGTTAAACTGACCACCGTGTCGAAAAGTTCCTTTGCTGAGTTCATAGCTTTCTCGATTTTCTCTGTAAAAATCGCTCATGGCTTTCCTAATGTGCTCTTTATATGAGCTAAGGCTGGTTTTTAATCTCTCTTTGTCCAGTTCGTGATAATTCACTCGCCAAGTCCTTTCTAGCTTTTTACATATTATTTTCTTTTCTCTAAGCTCTAAGGGTACCTGCCTAGTAGGTCGACATTTTTTGGGTGGGACTAACCTGTGACAGGCTTTATCAAGCCATTCAGTGTATTCGATGGAGGCTTTGTTCACATTAGTTTGTGAGAGTGGCCTGGACGCTATCAGCAAGCCTTCCAGGGCTGTCCCATCAGTGTTTTTCCAGGCCCTACACATCCTGGATGATTGCCCCTCTTTCAACTTCTTTCTAACCAATGGACTAGGATGGTAAATAGCACAGCTCCATGGTCTGACCAGGGCATAGGTTCAGCCTTACTAAATATCAAATTGGGATGATTTGAAAAAATCCCATCTAATGTATGGCCAGCCATGTGCGTTGCCCCGACGACTCGCTGGGTCAGACCCATTGTGGTCATCAATTCCATTAGGGCAATAGTGTCTGTATCAGTGTTTCTTTCTAAGTGGAAATTGAAGTTGCCCAAAACCGTGAAATAATTGGTGCACATGGCTTCCTCCAGGATACTACCGACTGCTTCCAGGAAGGTAGACTTCATCCCTGGTGGTCTGTACAAGAGACACCCCTTAAAGGAATGGTGGCTGGACAGCTCCAGCTTGAATCCCAGAGCTTCACACGCCCCAGAGCTCACTGGGAAAAAGGTTCCCTGAAGGGAAGCTTGATAGATGATGGCCTGACCCCCACCCTTTTTGCGAGGTCTGTCCAGAACAAAGTTACGGTAATTCAGAGGAGTAGCCTTGACCAGATCGGGGCCGGACGCTGCATCCATCCACGTCTCTGTGATAAAGGATATATTGTATTGTGTGTTATTTTAGAAGATCCAAGCTTGTATATTGCTAATTCCCCATCCTTGAGTAGGAACACAGATACCTGTTGTAAATAGGTCCTAAGGAGGGAGGTGGCTACGTTTCGGCTGGGTTAGTGGTGTCTTGGTGAGCTGATTCTATCTGGTCTGAGAATCCGGTCGTTACATATGGCGTCACGAACTGTTTACGAAGCCTGTGTGCGCTGTATTGTTTTTATCTTGTTGGTTTGCACTCGGCACGTACGAAGTTTATTTTGTATATTTTTGTTTATAGTTGTATATATCTTTTTGGTTTGTTACAATGTTTTTGAGAAGGTCGAAATCTACTTTCAAATTGCCTATTGAAATTCCCGGCTGGGAATCAACGCCTTACAAGGCTTTGGCCCGTGAGTGGGCCGATTCTACTGGTTTGAGTGAAAATTGGAATTCTTGTTTGGAGCTGGCGGAGCCGGCTAATGTCATTGCTTGTTTGCAAAAAGCGCCAGTAGTGAAGGGTGAAGAACTTCCTATCTTGGGACGCAGAGGTTGGATTGTTTTAACTGCGTACAGGATTGTACATGAGAAATCTTTAAAATTGCAAAGACAATATGTTGATATGGAAGAAAAGTTTGTTGAAGTGCAGAATGCTCATACTCTTTCGCGATGTCAAAATAAATTGCTTGCCGACAAACTTGAGACTTATCAGACAATAGCCAAAAGGGCTGCTATTCGTATTGCTAAATACAAATATAAGAATAGTCGTGGTCGTGTTTGTAAACGGAAGGTGCGTCTGGTCGTGGCGAAAGCCGGACTGGACTGGAATCCTGATGAATGGGATGGTAATATCTGGGACTCAAATGATTCTGGTTCCTCGGGTGAGGAGTCTGACAGGCGCGAGTCTTCTCGCACCGGACATGATTGTAAATCTACTTCCTATGACAAATATGATGGTCCCGGCGACCATGGTCGCTCTTTCCATTCTGATGGCATTTCTCGTTCTGACTGTTCCTCTAAATCTGCTGATTGGGCTTCTTCTGATGCTCGTCCTGAGGTTTCTGCGCATCCGTTTTTTCGACAAAAGTTACAGCAAGCTCCTGGTAATCCAAATGGTATTCCTTTGGATAATTTGGAAGATTTTACACAACAAGAAGTTAGTGACATTTTGCAACGTTTTCGACAACGGCCTGGTGAGGCATTGCTTACGTGGATGGTGCGTCTCTATGAGCTGGGTCCTGCAGGCATCATGTTGGATGGGGGAGATGCTTTGAAATTTTGTTCTTTGAGTTCTGATTCCACTATACAGGATCATTTCCGTAATTATAATGCTGCTGGTCAAATTACTTTGCTTCAGTTAGCGACTGATGGTTGTAATCACAAATACCCTACTGAATCTGATTGGCCCTTGAATGACAAGCCATGGTATACGTTGCGCGATGCAGCACAAAGGCTCAAGGAGGAGGTGATAAAAACTGCGATTTTTCTGAGTACGTCTGACAGGTTGTTGGATGGTTTGTTGACATCTTCTGTGCGAAATCGTATCATCCGTTCTTCCCCAGTTGTTTATAAACAGGTTATGATGACTTTATTGATCAATCAGACTGGCAATGCGTTGTCTTTGGTGCTTGAATCTGTACGTCAGCTTGGTGAGTTGGGCGAATGGCTTAAACCTGAAAGGCAGTCCAGACCTGAAGGGCGTACTGCTGGAAATTATAAGTTCTCTAGACGTGATATGTTTCTTGCTTTACTGGCTGATGGTGTGAAGAGTGAGGACATTGATGGTGAACCTAATAATCGCTTGTGGGACATGTTTCGCAAGCGTGGTTTGGATCGGAAGGAGGGTGCCCGACGTGTGCGAAAGAATGATTGTGATCATGAATATTCTGATGACAGTGGTGATGATAAACGTCGTGATGATTCTGATCGTCGTGATGGAAGACGGCATGAACGTGATGTGTCCCCTCGCGTGAAAAAGAGAGAGGGCGAGAGGGGGAAAGATAAAGGGGGAGAGATGACCGTGTTAACAGCAGATATAGGGATGAAAAGGATCAGTCCCCGAGATGAGGAGAAGGGAGGATCGACACAGATTTTCCGATCAAAATTCACAGTACCATGCAGATGACAAGAATCCATTCCGTAATGGGGATGGATATGAACATGACATTATATCGTCCAAGAAATATGAGAGCATTTACCATGATTTGTCTTGGTTATCAGAACGCAATAAAAATGACTAGGAAATAGGTCAAGCTCCAGGACGCAGGTGGGCTCACAGAGACAATAGACCCTATGTAGATATTGAAATTTTTTGGACAACATCGTAATATCCAAAGGGCCCGAGCATTGGTAGATACAGGAGCGGATGCCACTCTTATTCATGGAAAATCAAAGAAATTTAAAGGTCAGTTTTTCACAATTACTGGTTTAGGCGGAAAGGAAACCCCTGCAGTGCAAACTACACTTGAAATGAAAATAGGTAGAATTCCCCGAAAAGTATATTCTGTTTTAGTTGTGCCACTTTTGGAATAAATAATCGGAATTGATATTTTGAAAGGAATGACATTACATTTAGATGACGGCTGTTATCAATTTGGAAGTAAAAGTTATATATCATCCAGACCGGTACGAGTTGGTCGTTTAAGAATGCCCCCTATAAAAATTCCCCAGGCTACACAGGTTGTTTCCCAAAAGCAATATCGTATCCCAGGTGGCCATGAAGAAATTAGTGCTACCATTCAAGACTTGGTGGATGCAGGAGTTATAACTCTGGTTACTTCTGCTTGGAATAATCCCGTTTGGCCCGTACGTAAGAGTGATAATTCTTGGCGTATGACTGTTGATTACCGCGAATTGAATAAACATACACCCCCTTTGACTATTGCAGTACCAGACATAATTACTTTAATTGAGAGAATTCAGAAGCATCCAGGAGCATGGTATGCATCTATTGATATTGATAATGCTTTCTTTTCAATTCCAATTGCCCCCGAGTGTCAGGAACAGTTCCGTTTTACGTGGAATGGACTTCAAATGACGTTTAGAAGTCTTCCCCAAGGCTATGTACATAGTCCCACGATCTGTCACCGGCTGGTGGCGGAACATTTGTCTGAAATACCTGTAAACCCACAAATTCAGATGTGTCATTATATTGATGATATTTTGATTCAAGGTGAGACACAAGATCAAGTTCAAACTCAGTTAGAACGACTTATTGATCATTTACGTGAAAGAGGCTGGGAAATCAATCCCGACATATTGCAAGGTCCATCACAAAGTGTGAAATTTTTAGGCATCAATTGGCATAAAGGAAATAGAGAAGTGATTCCACAGGTAAAACAGAAAATTCTTGATTTTGCAGTTCCAAGAAACCGAAAAGAAGCTCAAAGCTTTATTGGCTTATTTGACTTTTGGCGTCAACATATCCCACATTTGAGTCAGATATTAGCCCCTCTATACAGAGTTACTCGTAAAAAGAATGTGTTTGAATGGAGTAAACTGTAGCAAGATGCATTTGATTTGGCAAAAGAAGCAATTCAGTATGCTTTGGATTTGTGGCCCGTGCGTGACGGTGATGTGGATCCGAATGTGTCCGTGCAAGGCCTTTATGCAAATTGGAGTTTGTGGCAAAACCAAGGCAGAAATAAAGTACCATTAGGTTTTTGGACTAAAAAGTTACCTGATGCTAGTGAGCGTTATACACCTTTTGAGAAACAATTACTTGCATGCTATTTGGCTCTGGTGGATACCGAGCAATTGACTTTGGGGCATGATGTGGTTTTGAGACCTGAGATTCCTATAATGCAGTGGGTTTTGAGTTCGCCGAAAACTCATCGGATTGGACATGCTCAAGAGGCGAGTGTGATTAAGTGGAAATGGTACATTCAAGACAGGGCACGCGTGGGACCGAAAGGTGTGGCATCATTACATGAGCAAGTGGCGCAGGCGCCATCGCTTGAGACTGGGAGTGATTTCTCGTGTGAAATGCGCATGCGCGGCCGCCCGCGCATGCGCATTAGTACCCAAGACGGCAGCGATGAAGAGAGGGAGCCCCGGGGACGCGGCGGGCAGCGGCGGCGAGGTAAGTGCCTTTTAATTATTTCTAACATTTAAATTAAAGTATTAAGGGAGGGCGGGAGGGAGGCGGGTGGCGGTCAGCTACGCACCGTCTGCGGAGCGTGCGTAGTGCCGAATTGTACGCCTGCTACGCAAAATGCGTAGAAGCCGGCACTACGCACACTCCGTGCACGGAGCGTAGCTGCCCACCCACCCTTAGGAAAGAGTAGTCAATTTACTGAATTATATGCTGTTTACCAAGTTTTAAAACAAGAGTTACCTGGTACATGTCATCTTTTTACTGATTCCTGGTCCACTGCTAATGGACTGGCGGTTTGGTTCCCTACCTGGCATTCTCATAATTGGGAATTGCATTCTAAAGAACTTTGGGGTAAAGAATTATGGCAAGAAATTTGGGAGATGCTCCAACAAAGTACTGTTACAATCTTTCATGTGGATGCTCATACACCAATAGACTCCCTTGACAAATTCTTTCATAACATTGCATATGAGAAATCTAAAATTGCTGAGGTAGTGGTGGACATGCAAGATTCTGATTTGGCGGGATTGGCGAAATGGGCCCACCAGAAAGCAGGAAATTTTGGAGAGAGAGCCACTAGCAGGTGGGCTGCTGATCGAGGAATTTACATTCCTTTAAATTTGATTAAAGACACAATATTGCATTGTCCTATCTGTCAACATTCCAGACAACGAAAAGTACCCCAAATTGTTAAAGGGCATTTACACCGAGGAAAATTGCCCGCTCAAATTTGGCAGATTGATTATATTGGTCCACTCCCTATGAGTAAAAATTGCCAATATATTTGCACCATTGTTGATACAAGCAGTGGCCTTTTGGTGGCCTTTCCCTGTAAACGAGCTACCCAAGTGAATACCATTAAAACATTGGAATTGATTATGCTCTATTATGGTGTTCCATTTCAAATTCAATCTGATAATGCATCCCATTTCAAGGGAAGATTGGTACAGGAATTTTGTGTGGAAAATAATATTGAATGGGTGTTTCATATACCATATTATCCACAGGCAGAAGGCCTTATTGAAAGAATGAATGGTTTGCTAAAAGATCAATTGCGTAAATTAACTAACAATTAATATAAGAATTGGAGAGATTATTTGTTTCAGGCACTGTTGATTTTGAATAATCGTCCCTTTTTGAATGCTGAATCTCCATTAATGCGTTTATTTCCCCAAGTTGTTGATGCACAACCAAACACGATTGACAATACTGTAATGTATTGGGAAATTTCTCCTGGAGCATTAGCTCCATGCAGAGCAACCCCAGGTTCCGGAGGCTTCGACCTGCATGCCATGAATGATATTACCATAAAAAGCAGAGATCGAGTTATCATTGAAACTGGTGTTGGTGTCCCTATACCAACTGGAAATTTTGGACTGATTGCCCCTAGATAGGGCCTGGCCTTAAAAGGCATTCAAGTACTCAGAGGAGTCATTGACAGTGATTATCAGGGAGAGATTAAGGTACTCCTGCTGAATAGCAGTGAGGTTGATTTACCGATTCATAAAACTGACCGAATTGCTTAGTTGCTAATCATGCCTGTTTTCAGTGGTGAGATTCAGAAAGGCACTGCCCCAACTTTGCTAACTGTACGAGGACAAAAAGGTTTTGGCTCCACAGATAATCCAGGAGCGAGAGTGTGGGTGCAATCGCCTAAAAATCCCCCTGAACAAGCTGAAGTTATTGCAACCGGTCATGATAATACAATTCTCGTCATGAGACCAGGGAAAGATAGCTGGGAAGCTGTCCCGGCTGATAAATGTTATTTACGAGAATGAATAATGCCTGTATTTGACTTTCTTTCAGATCACTCTCTGGACTGCTGTTGCAGGATGTGCCGGCGTTGGACTCCTTTTGGCCTGCTACGTCGGGAAAGTAGGGAACCCACAGACTTTGGTTGATTCGATAACCCGAGTACCGCGTTCCTTTGCTGCGTGGGATTCATCATCTAATTTTTGGACTACTTTAGCTAGAAGAGTCACTAATTCTCCACATTTCTGTTTAACACCGATGCGTTCGGTGACTGATATACTAGCGACCTGCTTGGTTGCTGTCCCTGCTTCGTTGGAGACTTTAGCCCGTATTTTTAATATATCAAATGCCCGTCCTAATATTATTCTTGGAGATTTTGCGACGCACGAATATTGTCCTTTATGTACTGTGCTTTCAGATCCAACACCCCCGATTCATTCCCAAATAATTACGTATAATATCACACAGGGTGATTCATGTTTTTTCCTTACCTGTGATCCCAATGCTATCACTGAATGCGTGCGTTTAAAATTGAAAGGCGCTACCTCTTTTACAGTTCATGAACGAACTTTGTGTTCCCGAAGATCCCCGAAATGATGTACTTCTGTTAAAAATAATATGACCGGCAAGAGCTTAGTAGTCACCCCTAGCCACTATCGCACAATGCTGTTACCTTCTGGATGGCTTTTCTCTTGTGGTAATACATCCTGGCTTTACATTCCCGCAAACATTTCTGGAGGACCTTGTGCCATCACTAGATTGAGCTTATTGATGTTTTCTTCACATCCTAACACACATTCCCGTGTTGTTCATGAATGCTGTGATGTTACATGACAATTGTGATTCTACACTACATTTATTTTCTGAATCTGAATATCTTAATTTAGCGTTTTTAATTGTAGGTGTCCCTGCCTTAGCAGTCTATAATGCAAAGTCCATTGGGAAGATGGCCTGTTGGATGGTTAAATCTATCAATCATACTTCTACAATTTTATCTGACATGTTACTGGATGCCCAGGGTGAACGCAGAGCTATTTTGCAGAACCGGGCTGCCATTGACTATCTTTTGCTCAAACATGGACATGACTGTTCTGACTTAGAGATCCTTTGCTGTTTCAATCTATCGGATCATACTAGATCCATTCAGGCTCATATTGACAAACTTCATGACTTGACCAAAGAAGTTAGAAAACACATTGACCAGGGCTGGTTTGACTGGCTCTTCAATTGGTTACCTGACTTACATTTTTTACGACAGATATTGGGGGGTATCCTGATTACTATTTGCATTTTAGTAGCTATTTGCTGTTTTATTCAGTGCATCCCTTCTTTACTCCAGACCTGTAGATGTGGTATTAGGATTAGATCAGTTAATTTTGTTTCATATTATTCCTCTACGGATGTTAGTTCCATTTAGCGAATGATTAGTAGCCTAAAGTCAAGGGTGACGTGTTCTGACCGACTTTTTCGGCCCTTTCGTGAGTGAAGGTGATTGGAGGTGACTTTAGTCTGCTATCATTCTAATAGGAGGATTAGAACCTTAGATAGGGCCTATTTACAAGGCGTTTGACACAATCCCGTACCCTTCTCCTTAGTTCAGGGCTTATAAATCTATGTTAAGGGATAGATTCCTTAGTATTAGTAGTAATCCGTCCTTTTATAAGAGTGCTAGTATATTTCCGATGGAGTTATGCTTATTTCAGGCCTTGTAGGCCTCAAACGGGAGAGACTCCATCTTTCTTTCTGCTCCGGCAGCTTGAGAGGCTTCTAGGTCAAATGTAATGTTTTAGTTACGAGGTGTTGTTCGCTTGGAGAGAACCGGCTCTAGCTGGCCCTTATCGAAAGACTGTATTTTTCTCCATGTCGAAGACATAACATCAGGCCGGCCGGCTGAGAACGTGTCCTTGGTACGGGGAGGTACAAGAATTTGGAGGGCGGCAGGGGACTGGCCGTAACTTTCCATGAAGGGACAAGCTTCCATATTAGTGAAAGCATGAGGTAGTGAATCAGTCAGTCTGCAGGCGGCAGCTAGTCGTTAGCATCAATGCAATTAATTATTTCAAGGCAGACAGTCGCCATTTTGAAGTCCGAGAAAGACCGAGTAGCTGATACTCTCTCTTAGAAAGATTGAAGTTATTTTAGTTGGAGCAGCTGGCGAGCTTTGACATTAAGATCAGAGCATACAGAGTGAAGCAGTTAGTTGAGAGAACGAATACCAGAGTGGTAGAAACTGAGTTATAAGATCGAAGCTGGAAAGTGAAGACAGTCCGTGATTGAGAGGAGAGAGGAGTAGTCCAAAACAGCCAGAGAGAAAGCAGCTGATGAGACAGAGAATAAGAGGAAGGTTCCAGTGACTTGGAGGAAACGGAGGAGACAGAGCATAGAGGTGCAGACGTGTATCCGTGACTGCAGAGGTGTGATCCTAAGACGAGCCAAGGCACAGACGAGAAGGGAACCCAGATGACTGCTGAGTCCAGACTTCATACTAATAAGTTGACGTCGACCCTTTCTTATTAGTGTGCACACATATTCTAACCTTTCCTTTACCTTTTCAGGCTATATGTTATAGTATAGTATTATATTGTTGATATTGTCAATTAATAAAGATACCCCAGTTCTTAGTGAACCAGTGTGTATGTCTTATTGTCTTATGGTAAAGTTAACCTTTCTTCTAGTCAGATGCTGTTATGTGAACGGATGCGATTCCCGTCCAGGTAAATGGTAACTGAATAATGAGGGAGAGAGGAGCCCTTGAAATAGAGAATAAGTTGTACACCGTGTAATTCGGCCATTCTTGTGTGATCCATAATACTGTAGTATTGTACCTCTAGTGGATAGTGAGAGATTCCCCAAAATGAAGAGCTGAAGGTATTCATAGGAAAGTGATCGTCGTTGTAAGGCGGCGTTAATGAGAGCACTGGGGGGAAACGGTGTTTAGTGAGATCGCCTCTAGGGAAAGCGGCGTTAGTGAGAGCATTGACTGAGGTCGATGTGTATACCCACAGGATTGTAGCTTGTGTAATAGTGAGAGCACTGGTAGGATACAGTGCTTATACCCACAGGATTGTGGCTTGAGAGAGCACTGGTTGTAGTCAGTGTGTAACGGTACGTAATCAGAACTGCCCCAGGATAGATTGGTCTGGGCCCATGTGACTGCGAGACTATATTGTATGAGTGTGGTATTTTAGAAGATCCAAGCTTGTATATTGCTAATTCCCCATCCTTGGGTAGGAACACAGATACCTGTTGTAAATAGGTCCTAAGGAGGGAGGTGGTTACGTTTCAGCTGGGTTAGTGGTGTCTTGGTGAGCTGATTCTATCTGGTCTGAAAATCCGGTCGTTACAACTGGACGCTGGCAAACGTGACTGGCAGTGGCCCTCCCATCCCACAAAAGACATTCACACCATGGGAGGAGAAGGTGCTTGATATCCTTCTACCTGAGAGTCTCACAGGAGTAGCCGGGGGAGCGGAGGCTGGTAAGTACAGACAAATGTCCAACACCACAATGAGAATTACCTCCTTGCAATACCCAAACACCATTTTACTGTCCATCCCCACCCAACATGTAGCCAGCCACCCTGCTAACGAGGCCTGTATGGGCGAGGGAGGTCTGTACAACAACTCCCATCATCCCCCCTGTATCAAAGCTGAGCAGTATGGAGGCCTTCCCCACCCAGGAGCATGTGGCAGCCATTGCACTGTTTGACAGAAAGACTTACAGGTTGGTAGGCATCTTGTATTGGAGCACTGTTTTCGGGTGGGAGGGTTGTATCTCAACTCCCACCATCCCCCCTGTCCCACACCCCAGCAGCATGGAGGCCTCCCCCACCCAGGAGCATGTGTCAGCCATTGCACTGTTTGACAAACAGACTTACAGGTTGGAAGCCATCTTCACTGGGAGTGTGTGGGAGGGAGGGAGGGAGGCCTGCACTACTACTCCCACCATGCCCCCTGTCCCACCCCCCATCAGCATGGAGGCCTCCCCCACCCAGGAGCATGTGTCAGCCATTGCACTGTTTGACAAACAGACTTACAAGTTGGTAGCCATCTTGTATTGGAACACTGTTTTCGGGTGGGAGGGTTGTATCACAACTCCCACCACCCCCTCTGTCCCACACCCCAGCAGCATGGAGGCCTCCCCCACCCAGGAGCATGTGTCAGCCATTGTACTGTTTGACAAACAGACTTACAGGTTGGTAGCCATCTTGTATTGGAGCACTGTTTTCGGGTGGGAGGGTTGTATCACAACTCCCACCATCCCCCTGTCCCACAACCCAGCAGCATGGAGGCCTCCCCCACCCAAGAACATGTGTCAGCCACTGCACTGTTTGACAAACAGACTTAAAGGGTGGTAGCCATCTTCACTGGGAGTGTGTGGGAGGGAGGGAGGCCTTCACTACTACTCCCACCATCCCCCCTGTCCCACACCCCAGCAGCATGGAGGCCTCCCCCACCCACGAGCATGTGTCAGCCATTGCACTGTTTGACAAACAGGCTTACAGGTTGGTAGCCATCTTGCATTGGAGCACTGTTTTCGGGTGGGAGGGTTGTATCACAACTCCCACCATCCCCCCTGTCCCACACCCCAGCAGCATGGAGGCCTCCCCCACCCAGGAGCATGTGTCAGCCATTGCACTGTTTGACAAACAGACTTACAGGTTGGAAGCCATCTTCACTGGGAGTGTGTGGGAGGGAGGGAGGGAGGGAGGCCTGCACTACTACTCCCACCATCCCCCCTGTCCCACACCCCAGCAGCATGGAGGCCTCCCCCACCCAGGAGCATGTGACAGCCATTGCACTGTTTGACAAACAGGCCTACAGGTTAGTAGGCATCTTGTATTGGAGCACTGTTTTCGGGTGGGAGGGTTGTATCACAACTCCCACCATCCCCCCTGTCCCACACCCCAGCAGCATGGAGGCCTCCCCCACCCAGGAGCATGTGTCATCCATTGCACTGTTTGACAAACAGACTCACAGGTTGGAAGCCATCTTCACTGGGAGTATGTGGGAGGGAGGGAGGGAGGCCTGCACTACTACTCCCACCATCCCCCCTGTCCCACACCCCAGCAGCATGGAGGCCTCCCCCACCCAGGAGCATGTGTCAGCCATTGCACTGTTTGACAAACAGACTTACAGGTTGGAAGCCATCTTCACTGGGAGTGCGTGGGAGGGAGGGAGGGAGGCCTGCACTACTACTCCCACCATCCCCCCTGTCCCACACCCCAGAAGCATGGAGGTCTCCCCCACCCAGGAGCATGTGTCAGCCATTGCACTTTTTGACAAACAGACTTACAGGTTGGAAGCCATCTTCACTGGGAGTGTGTGGGAGGGAGGGAGGGAGGGAAGGAGGGAGGGAGGCCTGCACTACTACTCCCACCATCCCCCCTGTCCCACACCCCAGCAGCATGGAGGCCTCCCCCACCCAGGAGCATGTGTCAGCCATTGCACTGTTTGACAAACAGACTTACAGGTTGGTACTGGTAGCCATCTTGTATTGGAGCACTGTTTTCGGGTGGGAGGGTTGTATCACAACTCCCACCATCCCCCCTGTCCCACACCCCAGCAGCATGGAGGCCTCCCCCACCCAGGAGCATGTGTCAGCCATTGCACTGTTTGACAAACAGACTTACAGGTTGGTAGCCATCTTGTATTGGAGCACTGTTTTCGGGTGGGAGGGTTGTATCACAACTCCCACCATCCCCCTGTCCCACAACCCAGCAGCATGGAGGCCTCCCCCACCCAGGAGCATGTGTCAGCCATTGCACTGTTTGACAAACAGACTTAAAGGGTGGTAGCCATCTTCACTGGGAGTGTGTGGGAGGGAGGGAGGCCTTCACTACTACTCCCACCATCCCCCCTGTCCCACACCCCAGCAGCATGGAGGCCTCCCCCACCCAGGAGCATGTGTCAGCCATTGCACTGTTTGACAAACAGACTTACAGGTTGGTAGCCATCTTGTATTGGAGCACTGTTTTCGGGTGGGAGGGTTGTATCACAACTCCCATCATCCCCCCTGTCCCACACCCCAGCAGCATGGAGGCATCCCCCACCCTGGAGCATGTGTCAGCCATTGCACTGTTTGACAAACAGACTTAAAGGGTGGTAGCCATCTTCACTGGGAGTGTGTGGGAGGGAGGGAGGCCTGCACTACTACTCCCACCTTCCCCCCTGTCGCACACCCCAGCAGCATGGAGGCCTCCCCCACCCAGGAGCATGTGTCAGCCATTGCACTGTTTGACAAACAGACACAGGTTGGAAGCCATCTTCACTGGGAGTGTGTGGGAGGGAGGGAGGGAGGGAGGCCTGCACTACTACTCCCACTATCCCCCCTGTCCCACACCCCAGCAGCATGGAGGCCTCCCACACCCAGGAGCATGTGACAGCCATTGCACTGTTTGACAAACAGGCCTACAGGTTGGTAGGCATCTTGTATTGAGCACTGTTTTCGGGTGGGAGGGTTGTATCACAACTCCCACCATCCCCCCTGTCCCACACCCCAGCAGCATGGAGGCCTCCCCCACCCAGGAGCATGTGTCAGCCATTGCACTGTTTGACAAACAGACTCACAGATTGGAAGCCATCTTCACTGGGAGTGTGTGGGAGGGAGGGAGGCCTGCACTACTACTCCCACCATCCCCCCTGTCCCACACCCCAGCAGCATGGAGGCCTCCCCCACCCAGGAGCATGTGTCAGCCATTGCACTTTTTGACAAACAGACTTACAGGTTGGAAGCCATCTTCACTGGGAGTGTGTGGGAGGGAGGGAGGGAGGCCTGCACTACTACTCCCACCATCCCCCCTGTCCTACACCCCAGCAGCATGGAGGCCTCCCCCATCCAGGAGCATGTGTCAGCCATTGCACCCTGCACACTCACCTAACAGCTACGTACCTACCGTACTCCTACATGAAGTGTGTGTGTGGGGGTCCTGCATCTAGAAAACCAATGAGAACTGCACGCAATGCATCAACATGTATGACTCCATGTGGTCCCTCTGTACAATGAAATGTTACACGGTGTTGCCATAAATTGTACTACGGATGACTGCATATATAACTAGTGTACAGACAGATGATGACATGCAGATGACACAAACACTGACCACTCCCCATCTATTCCACAGGTGATGATGAACTCACTGCTGAGGACCACACCAACGACCAGCAGAGCCAGTCTCCACCCCCGGCACATGGACTCTCAGATCTCCACTCCCAGGACAGTATGGATGATGAGCTCCAGCCCGGCACATCTGGTGTGCCACAGACCCAGAGGTCCCAGACCCCCTTCTGCCCCACCACCACCTCAGCTGCAACAACAACGCAGCAGACCCCTGCTGTCACGGCTTCTGCCTCCAACACAACAACCACCGCCACCACCGCCACTGCCACTGCCACCAACACCACCAGTACCACCAGTACCACCTGCAGCACCCTCCCTGTCCCTAGGGATGGCCATCACACAGCAACACCTGTGGTGGGCAGGGAGGGAGTGCGTCGGCCCGCAGTTGCGAGGGAAGATGTCCGTGGCAGCAGAGCACGTGGGAGGGCCAGGGACAACACCAGACCTCAGGGGCAGTGGACGCCATCCCTGGACCACTTCACCCGAGTTGTGCAGGCCTATCAAGACGTCCAGGGACAAAGTGGCCGGTCTGATGAACTATTAAGGGAGCTCATCGTGCTGATGAGGTCCATCGATAACCGCCTGGGACAGATGGTGGACCTCATGGGCCAGCAAGTGGCGTTGCAGAGGGACAGGCTTGTGTCCCAACCACCACCGCCGTCCCCTCCTGTTGGGCGAGAGGATGACAGTGCACCAACCTCCCATGCACCAACAGAGATGGGCGAGTCCTCTGACGCCACTGCCCATTCAGCAGGCCCCCCACCACCAAAAAGATCTAGGGGGCGTCCAAAGAAGAGCCTGGGAGTCTCTGGAGGCAAAGCACCTGCCACACGCCAGTCACGGAGCCAGCCGTGAAGACAACCCTCTCCCCAACTGCATTCACTGTTTGGACTGTCTTTCCCCACATTGCCTTGGCAATGGCACATCTCTGTTGGACTGGGTCACCACATCCATATGGTGTCTATTCTTGCATCTCTGCGACCATGACTGTCAACTCACTGCTCATTCCCCACCTTCATGTAAATATTCCCGCACAATTCACATGTCCACTCCCAAAATAAAATACCTGACACTCCAGATTTTGTGTAGTGAATTCATTAGTGCATTATGTACATAGTTGATAATGTCCATGATGTGGAAAAATGTTGTACAGTATGCAGGGCAGGAACACTTTGTAGCACCTAGGGAGACACAACAGAACAACAGTCACTGCTCTCATTGTGGCAACACACACAGATTACTGCACAATAAATATCCTACACATCAGACACATACTACACAATGTCTACCAGATGTGCACAACTACGGTCCAGCATGCATCTCTGTACGGAAAATCTATTTCACCCATACCACACATAGGTGACAGAACATGTGCCCATTGGTTACATCCACGCATAACCATTCACAACAAAAGCAACTACACCGGACAATGTACCCGTTGTACCTAGTCACCCACCTTCAAGTGAAGTAGCGTTCGATGAGCTGCTGGCGCTGGTCAACTCCTTCCTCCTCTCCACTGTCCTCATCACTGGATTCTGGTCCCTGAGCAGGTTGTGGCCTTGGGTCATCACCATCATCCAGCAGCAGGGGGACCCTCCTGTGGATGGCCAGGTTGTGCAGCATACAGCATGCCATAACGATCTTGCACACCTTCCCAGGTGAATATGCCAGTGCGCCTCCGGTCCTGTCAAGGCACCAGAACCTTGACTTAAGCAGTCCGAAAGTCCGCTCGATCACCCGTCGGGTCCTGCCATGGGCATCATTGTATCGGATGTCTGCTGGTGTCCGGGGATTCCATAGTGGGCTCAACAGCCATGGACTACTGGGATATGCTGAGTCACCTGTGAACGGCAAACACACATTGCAATGTTGTACAGCCAGAGTGCAGCAAGTGACACACAGCACACCATTGCAATAGTGAAACTCACCCACAATCCAGGCACGTTCGGGATGCAGATTCTCCATCATCCGTGGCACCATGCTGTTCCTCATGATGTACGAATCATGGGCCGATCCGGGATACTTTGCATACACATGTGAAATTGTCATGTCCGCAAGGCACACCACCTGCACATTCATGGAGTGGTAGTGTTTGCGGTTCCGATAAATGTGCTCAGTCGCCTGCGGTGGCAACAGACCTACATGTGTGCAATCGATGGCGCCGACTACATGTGGGATGCCCCCAAGGGCAAAGAAGTCACCCTTCACAGCAGCCAATTCACGTCCCCTGGGGAAATGTATGTATCGATTGCGATATGGCATCATGGCAGCAAGAACATCTCTCAGCACCATGCTGAACATGGGCTGCGACATCCCCCCAGCGTTCGCCACGGTCTCCTGGAAGGAACCAGTCGCAAAAAAGTGGAGTGCCGCCATCACCTTGTAGGTGGGTGTGAATGCCGTAGGATAGTGACGGTGAGGCTGCAGGTGGGGCTCCAATAGATCACACAGGATCTTCAGTGTTGGTCTGTCCAGCCTGAATTTTCAGATGATTGCCTCATCCTCCATGTCCTGCAGCACTGTCAGGTGACGGAGTAGATTTGGCCTCCTCCTAGTCAAGGAGTGAAATGAATATGTCAGTGACAAGCAACATGAGATGAGCATGGCACAGAGCATCAATGATATAATGTGAAACAAAGGAGTACCAGAGAGATGCATGGCACTTCAGGTGACTTGGCTGGCCAACAGCTACAGACAGAGGGCACGCCTCTCCAGTGACAATACACAAGTGCCACAAACACATCTGGGACAGTGGAAGTGGAAATAATGGATTAAAAATTCACATGTGCATACAAGGTGCACCAAGACCCGCAAATGTATTGTGATTCGCCATGTCTATCATACCCATCTGGTGTACCTGCCACACCTCAATGCATCATGTAAAGTCGGAACACATTCATCAACACAATGATCACAGTAGCAGGGACACTTCCGGTTGTGTGCATGAGCAGTTGTGAATGCAGAAGTCTTGTCCGATACAATGCAGTGACAACATCCAGGTGAAGGTCTGAAATGACCCACAACACATTACACGTCACAACATCATTTACACCAGCTGGAGTCTGTCAATCATCATCAGACATCAAATTCATCACTAAAATGGATGAACAACTGGCCAAAGTGTCTCACACTGAACGTGCGTCCACCTGTGGATAACATGGCTGTGTGGCATCGTGTGTACAATGATGTGCCCTTCACCATGTTGCTGCAGGGTGCTTATACAGTGGCCTTGATTGTAAAACACAGCAATGTGTACGAACATGGCAGTAACTACTGCCGGTCCCCGGCGGTGTGACCCCAGCACCACCCCCTTCAGTAGTGTGTTAGCCATTGGCATATGGACATGTGTATATGGTGCTGGTATGCTCCGCGGCATGATTCGTGGAACCTACCGCCGGTCCCCGGCGGTGTGACCCCAGCACCACCCCCTTCAGGAGTGTGTTAGCCATTGGCATATGGACATGTGTATGTGGCGCTGGTATGCTCCGCTGCATGATTTGCGGAACCTACCGCCGGTCCCCGGCGGTGTGACCCCAGCACCACCCCCTTCAGGAGTGTGTTGGCTATAAGTGTGAGCAGGAAATCCGTTACGCTCGCGGATTTTGCGGATTTTTGGGAAATCCGCAATCCGCGAATTTTGCGGATTTCTTGCAAAATCCGCAAAAAAAATCCGCGAGCGTAACGGGTTCAAAAGTTGAACCCCCACTCATGCAACTATTTTACAATGGCGCCAGCAAGCTGCCAGCGCCGTTGTAAAATAGTTACAAAGTTAGCTTGCACAGGAACCACTAGATAAAACGAAGCAGGTGCTGCTTTATTTTATCTAAGTGCTTTCTGTGCAAGCTAACTTTGTAACTATTTTACAACGGCGCTGGCAGCTTGCTGGCACCATTGTAAAATAGTTACAGCTCACAGCTCACTCAAGGGACCCCTGCGCCCTTCGGGACGATTGCATAGTAACACACACATGGACGCTCAAACTAGTTGATGCTCAAATTCAGTGACTCATTCATTAGCCCAAAAACAATCATGGACGCTCGAACTAGTTGATGCTCAAATTCAGTGACTCATTCATTAGCCCAAAAACAATCGTGAGCGTCGTCGAGGCTGGACAGGTGTGCCTTCTTCCCAAATCTACCATGGAAAATCAGCTGTGATGCTGGATAGGCTTTGCATCCTTGACTTTCACGAGCGCAATACCCGTGCTGTTCCTGTGACCAGGAGCTTCTTTCTCTTCATCTGCTGAACTGATCTTTCTCTGACCTTTTATTCACACAAGACGAGGCACATACCCTACTGCGCACATTGTGTTCGCACGGGTTTCTGCAAGTTCGCACGCGTTTTGTACAATTTCGCAATTTGCGAAATTGTACAAAACCCTCGCGAACTTGCAGAAACCCGTGCGAACATAAAAAAAATCCGCAAATTCCCGGGAATTCGCGGATTTTGCGGATTGCGAGTTCGCAAATCCGCAAAATTCGCGAACGCGAGATTCGCAAAATTCACCCATACCTAGTTGGCTATTGGCATATGGACATGTGTATATGGCGCTGGTATGCTCCGCCGCATGATTCGCGGAACCTACCGCCGGTCCCCGGCGGTGTGACCCCAGCACCACCCACTTCAGGAGTGTTGTAGCCATTGGCATATGGACATGTGTATATGGCGCTGGTATGCTCCGCCGCATGAATCGCGAAACCTACCGCCGGTCACCGGCGGTGCATCACCGCCATGGGGCAATGCATGAAGCCAATGGCATCGATGATGGCGTTGGCATGATGCAGATTTGAAAGTCGCGAAAGGTATGCTCCGCTACCGCGGAGGCGGTCATTGGATACTTTTTAATGATGCACCATTGCGGAAGCGCACCCCGGGCGCCCGCGGAGCGTCACCGCCGTGGAGCACTGCATACAGCCAATGGCATCGATGATGGCATTGGCATGATGCAGATTTGAAAGTCGCGGAAGGTGTGCTCCGCTACCGCGGAGGCGGTCATTGGATGCTTTTGAATGAGGCAGACCTGGACAACCAATTGAAGCAGCTTTCCAGCTTCCTAACGACCACAGGGGGCTATAAATCTGTGGGAGTGAGCCTCACATTCCCACTGCTCACAGAGCCTGCTGCCTGCGACCCTGTCCTGCTGCCTGGGACCCTGTCCTGCTGCCTGAGACCCTGTCCTGCTGCCTGAGACCCTGTTCTGCTGCCTGGGACCCTGTCCTGCTGCCTGAGACCCTGTCCTGCTGCCTGAGACCCTGTCCTGCTGCCTGGGACCCTGTCCTGCTGCCTGAGAACCTGTCCTGCTGCCTGGGACCCTGTCCTGCTGCTTCAAGAGCCTGCTGCCTGAGACCCCTGCCAACTCACTTCTGCCACAGGTATGCCATATCCACAGTGAGGAGCTGGATGTCCTTGTGGACGGGGTGCTGGCACAGTACCCACGGCTGTTTGGTGGTCCCAATGTTGTGGTAAGTCGCCATGAAGGGAGCTGCAGGGCAGGGTGGTGTCAGACGTGTAGTCGTGATGCTGCAGTACATGCTTGGGGATGTGGGGTGATGGCATACACTGACAGACCGGCTGTTTCCTGCTCGAGGTAGTGTGTGTGTTGCAATGTGAGTCTATCCTAGGCCTGTACTCGTATGTGTGAGTGGGGGGTGTTAAATTGCCGGCCATGCAGAACCAACGGTTGTTAGCCTTTTAGATGCCAGGACAGTGAACGCTTGGGAGGAAATTTCAGGGTGCCCCTGTAGTCAGAGTCAGTGTGAGCCACAGAGTGGGTTCAGTGGCAGCATATCCAAATCTTGAACATCAGCCAACTTACATGCTACAGTTGCTTCACACTCATTAGTAGATATACTCCATCGGTGCCCTGTGCAACGTCCGATTTACACACTGCTGTCGATGCATTTCTGTTGAGGCATTATGCCTTTGTGTGCATATCATGGAGACTAGGGACCACAATGTGTGCATGCATACACTAATGTTGATGCCATGCAGAGGGTACGCCCAGTTCTGGAGGGAGGGAGGTTACTGTGAGTCCAGAGTCTGTGTCTGGCTGCTGTAATGATAGATGCTGACATCTTAAATAGTGTAAATGTAATTTTTCCCTTCTTTACTCTCATGCCTGCAGCTCAAGGTACACCAACGTAAGGCCGTGTGGAGGGCCATTGCAGCAAAGGTGCGAGCTCTGGGGGTATCAAACAGACAACACACACACTGTCACAAGAGGTGGGACGACATCAGCCGACTGGCTAAGCAAGTGGCAGAGATGACCTTGGGTATGGTACCACGCACAGGACGTTTGGAACGTCGCACCATGACTCCGCTGATGGGACGCATACTGGCAGTGACCAATTCAGACCTGGATGCACGTCTGAAGGGGCATCAGCAGCAAGACAGAGATGGTGAGTATCTGGGGAGGGAGAGTTTGTCTGGGAGTGGATGCATGTGTACAGGGCCGGTGCCAGCGGTGACACATGTGATGTGCGTGTGTTGCCATGCTGTGTCATGTGATGTGAGTGGCGACTGTGATGTGTGCCTGTATGAGGCATTGGGGCACCATGGCCTTACTGTTCAGCCCATGCATGCAGTTCTCAGTCCTTGACAGATTTTTTGTGTCCACATGGTCTCTCTGCTCTGTGATGGTGTGGGGAGTCCATATTGTGCCGAACTGCAGTGTCCATTTGATGAGTGTCACACCATGTCTGTCTACTTTGCATGCATTCATGATGTTTGAGTCCCACACATCCGAAAATAATGTGTAGCCTGATTGCCACATGGTGTTTGCTATCTCCTAGTTGGCATTGTGGCATGTGTAGTCAATACAGGTGTGTGTGGTCCCCTCTGGTTCCCTGTAGGGGTGTAAGTGGTGATGTGTATTGTGGCTACATCATGTCCATGGGGCTGGTCAATGTGGGCTGGGGGAAGACCATCCATGGGCAGGGTGTGGTGCTGTGTGGCATCGACATGCCTCACTCCTGGAAGTTTGTCTGCATGACAGGCACTGTTGTGGTCTATATCGTGTGTAGATGCACAGTGTTTGCAGGGTGTGGTGGTCATCATGTAGCTCTAGGCCTCTACTGTGCTGAATTGATCTGCAATGATGGTGTGTACAAATGATGACACTTACACAAACCTGTTTCTCTCACTAATGCAGACACCACAGCGGTACATGATCCTAACACAAGTGGTGGCGAGACCAGCATGACAGCGGCAGCGGAGGCAAGTGAGACTGAGCCAAGTGACACTGAGAACAACAGCGCTCCTGAGGGTGACAGGAGTATGCATGAGGAATCTGTAGCTGAGACACAAAATACCACTTCATCTGATGCCGGCGGGGATGCATCCCTGTTTGCAGGCACAGGGGATGTGGAGTGTGCTCCAGCATCTGAAACCCAGCGGCCAGTGCCCAGCCTCCTATCCACTTCCTCTGGTGCTGCCCATATCCATGTTACTAAGAGGGGACATGTGAAATTCACACATGGCACCGCTGCCCCAGCACCTGTTCCCCTGCTGCCCTCAGTGCAGAGTGCGTAGAGCTCCTGCGGCAACTTTGCGTGGGCCAGACAGCCCTGCTCAATGCCTTCAGTGCCCACGAGAACAAATTAGGCCAGGTTCTAGCATTCATGGAGGGCATACACTCTGACGTGGGTGGGCTACACCGCACAGTCCAGTCATTGTCAGCCACAGTCACAACAGCCCTCCAACAGGCACATGGTCCCATTGCAGCTCAGGTGCCAGTGACGACCACCCATTCAGTGGCCACATCAGATGAGAGTGTCCACTTGGGACCTACATCTACTAAACGGTACAACACTAGGAGCACAGGTCAGACACAAAGCAAACAATCCCGTACACAGACTCCATCCCCAAAGAAGAGCAGGGCCCCCCCAATATGCATGGACAAGGTGAAGTCACAGAAGAGTGAGGCCACAAGATCATTGTCCCAGACATCAGGCTCACATGCTGCAGAGGCATCACCAGAATATGACTCACCGATGCCCACAGAGGATGTGTGGCATGTCATGGCTACACCTGGGGAGAGCACAGGGACACAACCACCCACCACATCGACACCAAAAAAAAGTACTTTGAGGCAGGTGGATGAGGGCCCTGTTGGGACCAGCCCAATCATTGAGGCAGAGGAGAGCCCTGTTGTGACCAGCCCAATGGTTAAGGCAGGGGAGCCCAGTGTTGTGACCAGCCCTGGCAAGGAGGGACAGGAGGGCACTGTGGACACCACCCCTGGGGGAAGTGGTAAGGTGGTCACTGTGAGGGGGACACCTTCCGGAGAGGGTAAGGTGGTCCGGAGGCGTAGCCAGCCAAAGCGTTATGCAGGATCAAGCACATCACCTGAGGGAGTGCCAGTGTCTGCCCCTGATGTGGGACAGTTGGTGTGTGTGCCTATTGTGCCATCTCCACTTCCCATCAACCCCAAGACAGGCAAGCCATTTCATGTACCAAAAAAGTGGAAGGGCACCCCTCCAACCTCTCCCACCCACACTGTGTCAAGGGTGTGCATGACTCCACCTCCATGTGCCACGGTGCCACCTGGTCCACACAGCCCTCCACCTTGCAGGCCCTCTGTTATTGCCACATCACATGGCCCTCTGTCACACCAGTCAAGTAGACCTGCTGTCCATGACACGCAGCCAGGTCCCAGTCCGCATGACAGCCAGGAGTGAGTTGTCAACCCCCTCATACGCTTGTGCCACACACAGGTGTGCTAGTCAGGACCATTGTTTGCAACCTGGGTGTGTTGCTAACCCTTTTGCTCTGATGTGCTGTGCTCTCCCCTGCCAAGGACTCAGGGCCTGTTGCTCTGATGTGCTGTACTCTCCCCTGCTAAGGACTCTGGGCCTGTTGCTCTGATGTGCTGTGCTCTCCCCGTGCAGCCTCTCATGTACTTGCTGTCTCCCCTGCCATGGACTCTGGGCCTGTTGCTCTAATGTGCTGTGCTCTCCCCTGCCATGGACTCTGGGCCTGTTGCTCTGATGTGCTCTGCTCTCCCCTGTGCAGCCTCTCATGTACTTGCTGTCTCCCCTGCCATGGACTCTGGGCCTGTTGCTCTTATGTGCTGTGCTCTCCCCTGCCATGGACTCTGGGCCTGTTGCTCTGATGTGCTGTGCTCTCCCCTGCCAAGGACTCTGGGCCTGTTGCTCTGATTTGCTGTGCTCTCCCCTGTGCAGCCTCTCATGTACTTGCTGGCTCCCCTGCCAAGGACTCTGGGCCTGTTGCTCTGATGTGCTGTGCTCTCCCCTGACAAGGACTCTGGGCCTGTTGCTCTGATGTGCTGTGCTCTCCCCTGTGCAGCCTCTCATGTACTTGCTGTCTCCCATGCCATGGACTCTGGGCCTGTTGCTCTGATGTGCTGTGCTCTCCCCTGCCATGGACTCTGGGCCTGTTGCTCTGATGTGCTGTGCTCTCCCCTGCCAAGGACTCTGGGCCTGTTGCTCTGATGTGCTGTGCTCTCCCCTGTGCAGCCTCTCATGTACTTGCTGTCTCCCCTGCCATGGACTCTGTCGTTCGTGTTTCTGTATGACCTCTGCATAGTCTCTGCCATTTGTACATGATTGTGTGGCTTGCTGTTGTCTACTGATGTTGTATTGCTACATCTGTGCAATATATGAATAAATACAGAAACTTCTGGTGTGTGTTTTCTCAGTCTCGTTGCTGATTGTAATCCTTTTCTTGTTTGCATTTGCTTCACTGTGTACCATGCTCTATTTTTCAGTTCACCATTGCTAGGCTCTTTGTGGGCATCTTATTTTTATATAGGGGTGATGGGGTCTTCAGTCCATTCTGGCACAGCTGATGTTGTACTCTGTAATGGCTATTTCACAGACAATGCTATTTTCCTGTTGGTGATTTGCTATTGCTGCATACAATGTTCACAGGTCACCTTGGGAGGACACTGGCAGCACAGGGTGTGCAGCTGTTCAGTGGTTATGTAGCTGTCTGTGATGTCATGGGGTATGTGTGTGTTTTCCTTTCTGTGTGCCCAGGCGTGTATGTGTATGGTCATCTTGTGTTGGCCCTTAGTCCAGGTGGCATGGCGTACATGGCATGTGTGGTGTTGGGTGTGGCAGAGGTGTGCAGTGTGAAGGGTGTTAGTTTGTGGTGTATGTATGTGTGCCCCTGTATGGTGTGATACAAAAGGGGGTTGTGATGGACGGAGCATCAGAATCAATCAAACACTCACACCCAGTTAAAAGATCTGGGTTTAATCCATCACCGTTCTTTAGCCCACTCTGCCACCCCAGTTCAGACATGGCTAAATGCAAATCAGTCTGACCCTATGCCTCATGGGAACAGTCCAACCCGAACTGCCAAGCCATGTCTTCCCTGGACCGGAAACAAGCTTCCGAGGACCGGTTTCTGGCATTCCAGCCATCTTCAGCCCGGCTTTCTTGAATCCAGTGGCAAAGTGAGCAAGGGACTCACGTCTGAGCATACCTTGCCACACTTATGGTGGCCAAAAGCGGTACAAAAGGGGGTGGAGCATGTGTGAGCCAGGAGTTGTATGCCTGTTTTTGGTTTTGTCTTGCCCTGTGTGCAATTTTGTGGGCTATGGGGGGTGCACTGGTGTTGTGTGTTAATTCTCAGCCACTCCTGCAGTGCCTGTGTACCTGGTTGTGTGTTGTGTGTTGCAGTGTGTGTGTATTGTGCTTGTTGTTACTGTGCTTGTTGGTGAGCATGGGGGTGCACAGGATTAGTACCTGGCCTGTGGCTAGCTCGGATGGTGTGCGGTGTGGTTGGGGGTAGTGTGTTCCTGTGATGTTGGTGCCCTGCCCATGCCTTGGTGTGGCCCTGCCTTCTGCATTGTGCGCATGTGTTGACCGCGGCGGTGACGTGACCGTGACCGGGGCTTTGCTGCTGGTTGGCGGACGTTTGGTGTTCCGGATGGTGTGGAGTGCCTTGTAGTGAAGTGGGTGATGTGTGGGTGCCCATGTGGATGTGTTGTGTCCCCTAGCAGGATGCCAGTGTGGTGCTGGGGACCTGTGTCGGCATGTGTGTTGTGCGGTGCATATGTGTAGTGGCGTACCTGCGGCGGCGTCCGCGGCGGCCCATCTGGTGATAGTGTTGCAGCAGGTACATGACCGGATGCATGTGGAGGGCTGGGTCCATGGGGTTCATGTTGGGTTTCGGCGTTCGTGCTCCGCTGTCAACTTTCCGCCTGCTTCAGCTGTGCGGTGTCCCCGCTGCGGTGCGTCTGCTTGTTTTGCCCATTCTAATTTGTCGGACGGGGCGGACGTCATCGGGTGCGGCGGAGGGTTTCGATTGGCTCCCGCCGCCGCGGTGGCGGGTGCACTTTGATGGCGGTGCGCGGCGCGCCGCGGCGGACGGGAAATGACCTGTGTTTACCTATCCTAATGTTGCGGACGTGAGTTCCACAGCTCGCGGGCGGAAAAAGTTGTTTTTCCGCCCCGCCACCACCGCAGTGGTGCCACCGCCCGCCATCCTAATGGACCCCTAAATTGGGGTAGGTGCTGGACATTAATTAATTTTAATTTACAATTCCCACTCCAGTCTACATTAAATTGGGGTAGGTGCTGGACATTAATTAAATATAATTTATTATTCCCACTCCAGTCTACATTAAATTTGAGTAGTATCTGTAAACCAATAAAATATTTATAATACATAAAAAAATATTATACAAACAAATTAAATAATATAGTAATATAATATGTGTTTTCTAAACATACATTTTATTTCAAATTTCCAAATTAAATTTTCAATTTTTTTAAAACATAACAAAATTATAAATTGTGAAATAAATTCTAATTTTTTAAAAAATAAAAACAATTTTTACAATAGAATTTTTTTTAATTTAATTTCAAATTTTTCTTTTTTTACAAATATTGATTCAAATTTATAATTTATTAAAACCCTCCCCACCCTTATCCCCTATAAACCCAACATCCCACTACTATTTTTTTTTAAATGTCATTTTTTAAAATTTTATTAACGTTTTTAAACTGATATTACTTCAAATGTATAATTTTTTTAAACACTCCCCACCCTTATCCCCTATAAACCCAACATCCCGCTACTAAAAAATTTTTTTTTTTTAATTTAATTTTTATTTATTAAATTTATTTTAATTTTTAACAAATATTTCTTCACAATTTCAAGTTTTTTAAAACTCTCCCTACCCTTATCCCATATAAACCCAACATCCCGCTACTAAATTTTTTTTTTTACATTTCATTTTTATTCATTTAAATGTATTTTAATTTTTTAACAAATATTACTTCAAATGTATATATTTTTAAAACACTCCCCATCCTTATCCCCTATAAACCTAATATCCTGCTCCTAAAATTATATTTTATTTAAAAAAAATATATATAAAAATTACAGTTTAGAAACACATTGAAATTAGTAATTATTAATAAACACAAAACATTTCTAAAAAAGAAACAAATTTTACTATTAATTACAATATATCGATATTTTTATACAACAATATTTTGTCTTTATATATTTTTGCTTCCGATATTAAATTACTCTTACTTAAAACGATATTTTTGTAATCAATATTTAATTATTCAATATACTTTTCCATCGATATTAAAACTTCGATATTCTGTCACATCGATAATAAAAAGTCGATATTATGTCTGCTTACTGGAATAACTACTGGAGATTTGACTCTGAGAGTCCTCATGACATTTTGACCTAATTGTCTAAAAATATTGATTAACTCTTTGAGTTGCATCAGTAATTGTACATCCGACATGTCTTCAATGTCAGGATGAGTGTATAGCCGGCTAAAACCGGCCATGTTGCTCCTGGTCTACCTAGTGGACCGAGCCTGGAAGTGTGTTTTAAATGTTTTAGGGCGCCTTTAAACCAGAGCTCATGCTCCTGGTATGTGAGTGGAATTTCAATATCCTCAAAAGAAATATATTCCTCTGGTGAATAATCTTCTGTGTAGAAGTGAAACATATGTGTTACTGGATTTAATTCAGGGAATACTATCCATGAGTAGAATACCTCTGTCTGGTGATATTCATGTGCCTCTATCACAAAAAATGCTCTACCACCTCTTGATGATAGGCCATGTTTTATAAGTTTTAGAGTGATGGCTCTCCTTAAATTTGGATGAATGATTGTAGCATTCACATCATTTTCTTGGAAACCTGTTAAGTTAAAACCTGCTTCGGCGTTATTGCATATAGCTCCACCGTTTTCAGTGTGGTTGTCTTCGTCGGCCATTGTTTACTGAAAGTTGCAGAGCAAGTTTCAAGGGAACAAAGATAAGGTGCACAATATTTTGGAACACTGTATCCTTCAACGTTGAACAACCCAAAAAACTAATACATAGGATTTTGGTCCTACTCAGCTATGGCGGATATTATCCCTTACTATTTAGAAAAAAGTTTAGCTAGGTATATATTTCACAATACTATTCATGTTACAGTGAGATAGACAGAAAAAACAATAAAGGTATCACCCTATCAAAAGTCCATAGATATACACAAAATAGTTATCAAAATATAGTTTTTATTTATAAATATTTTCGTTTTATAAATATTTACACATTATGACATTGTTACAAATTTATATATCCAAAATACATGAGACAAAGAAGATGATGGGGGCAGTGCGGCAGGTGTCAAACCAAACTACGCGCGTTTCGGCAAACGTGCCTTCGTCAGGTAGCCGTCTATTGCACATGTGAAAATACAGGCTTGCATACAACAAAATTCCAAAGGGTTCATATAATCTCCTATGCGCAGTTGATGCCGGTTAATTTATTTTGCACATGGATGGCAGGATAGGCAATTATTTTCACAGGTTTATGCCATTATTATTTTCCTTCTCTCTCTTTGGGTTGCAGGGATAGCGCTTTAGGTAGGTAATGATTCAGTAAAGTCTGTTATGAACATATTCCGATAAATGATTGGTAACTTTACTATTACCACACGATAGTAGAATGATTCATGCAGCGAAATTTTAAACAGCTGCAAGGTCGGGGAGAATAATAATCTTTCTCCTCGTTGAGAAAACGCTTCAGACTGCACCCATGTATGCAGACGATAGATATTATCCCTTACCCACTCCTGACGTCTATTGGAGTATTACGAGTAAAGGGGTCACTGAGAAAAGCACAACTGAGTCACTTCAGTGTCTAGCGTTAAATTAGTGCCTAACTAAACCGCTGGGTGCCATGTAGTGTAGTTCCTATATCCCTGATAGGCTCTGCGCATTGGAATAATATACACTATAGATTTGACATAGGACTGAGGTCAGTATGCCTCTATTGAGTACATTAAACTTAATTATTTGTGTGTGCCAGCTAACTCAGAGGTCACTAGAAACTTTCTCGAATGAAACAGAGGGGATTAGTTTCTGACAACTGCATAAACATGAAAACTTTGGGGTCGATTAGGATGGCGGACAGAAACGTTTTCCGTACGCCATGGTCGCTGGTAAAATACTCACGACCGCTCCGCGGATAATCCACGGTAGCGATTAGGATATAACTGACAGCAAACACCGACCACAGCGGACGGATCACATCAAACATGAAAGACCGCTGCAAGCGGACGGTACTACATAAATTCCCTCCGCCGCGGACGCATACACCGCGGAAACAGGGCCAACAGCCGCACGACCTGCGTAGGGTCCAGCCGCACGATTAGGATAACCCCGCAATCCCTACGGAACTCACCAGCTCCCAGGACCGCCGCGGAATCATCGAAAAATGGAGCATGACTGCGGAAGGACCAAACGAACATCACCCCTGCCGTCAAACCGATTCAAAAATGGCGGACGGAAGAAATAGAAAACACACAAAACAGGACACCCACCCACCTGAAACACCCACCACCAACAACTACACGCCCCAAGGCCCCCCCAGCACAAACGAGAGCACCCAAGTCACCACACCCACAGAACACCTGACTGGCAACAACCATTGGGACACAACAACCACACAGAGTATAAAAGGAATCCCTCCCATTACCACAATCCTTTGCATCAAAGCACAGCTGGAAGAAAGAGGCAGAATAGCACAAACAGCAGACACACACAAACACATACAACCTGCACACCAACACACCCACCACACAAACCCCCACAACACCATCCCTACATACCATACACCTGCACACCCCACCCCACCCACACCTTGCGCATCACGCACCATGGCACCCAAGAAAAACCCTAAGTTCACAGACACTGAGTTGAAGGTCATGGTGAATGAAATCATCCTTGTTGAACCACATCTCTTTGGCAACCTAGTCCAGCAGACCACCTTGGCAACCAAAACCAACATGTGGAACAGGATAGTGACCAGAGTGAATGCTTCAGGGACCGTGCCACGCACCAAATACGAGCTCCAGAGGCGGTGGCACGACCTCAAGGCAAGGGTGAAAGGCATCAGGGCCAAGAACCACCTGCGGGCACACCACACTGGCGGAGGCACTCCCCCGGAGCCCATACCATTTGCCGAATGGGAGGAGAAGGTGCTGGGCATACTGCACCCTGAGAGCATGGAAGGAATAGAGCAGGGGCTTGAGGCTGGTAAGTACAAACCAATGACCACTATCACACTGTCATGGTCTGGCTTGCACAACTGCCAAGACACATCTCCCAGGCAGCAATCCATGCATGTGGACCACACAGTCACACAAATGTGAAGGCCTGGCCTCAAATGCACCCACCTTGACCAAGCACAAATGTTGCCTTCTACGTTCCCAGGCCTGCATGTTGTCAAAACAACCAACACCACAACTCCCAACAGGCCCCCATGTCTACAGGGAGGGTGGGGGTGGGTGGGGGGGGGGGTTTGGTCCAGCACTACAACTCCTAACAGGCCCCCATGTCTACAGGGAGGGTGGGGGTGGGTGGGGGGATTTGGTCCAGCACTATAACTCCCAACAGGCCCCCATGTCTGCAGGGAGGGTGGGGGTGGGTGGGGGGCTTGGGGGGGTTGGTCCAGCACTACAACTCCCAACAGGCCCCCATGTCCCATCCCAGAGCAAGATGGAGTCCGGCCTCCATTTGCTGACCAGTGCGTCTCCTCCCTCAAGCCTACAGGTAGGTAGCCATCTTCACAGGTGCACCATCCAATAGCAGGACTGGACCACACGTATACAAGTATTGTCTCCCCACCTCCACAACACCATAATGCCCATTACTGTCTACCACACTAGCATGATGACACCAACCACCATGTCCTGATTGTATAGTAATGTGTAATGTAACAACAACAAACCTGTCATGTCCACAGCATTGATTGGTAATTTCTTGTCCCTCAAGTGATCGAAACTTGACTGGCGAAACCAGCAACCGCCAGCAACAGTCGCCCCCTCACAGCCAGGACTCTCAGGAGAAGAATCCATGGACACCTTTGGTGTAGAGGACGATGCTGGGCCAAGCACACTTCCAGGGTCATCAGACTCCCAGGACATCCCTGCCTCCACCACCTTGGCCAGTGTCACAACACCAACACCTGCCATTGTGACCTGTGCAGCTACCACCACCACCACCACCACTCCTGCCTGTGTCACCCTGCCTGACCCATCGTCACATGATGGGCCATCGACATCTCAGGCTAGCAGGGAAGGTGGAAGGGGGAGGACACAGGTGACGCCACAGGTCACAAACAGGAGTGCAGCTGCAAGGCGAGGTCGGGAACAACACCCAGCCCATCCTGGGACAGAGACCCTGGATGCCATTGCCAGAGTGGAAGCCTCCTACGAGCGGTCGCAGGCACAGGCCGATCGGGCACACCAAGACTCACTAGACACCTGCCAGCTGTTGCGGTCCGTAGACACCCGATTGGGACAAATTGTTGACATCATGGGGCAGCAAACAGCTCTTTGGTGGGAGTGATTATCCCGCACCACACCACCTCCCCCTCCCCCAATTGGCCAGCGGGACAGGGCATCAACACCACCTCCCCCACCCCCAAGTGGCCAGCGGACAGGGCACCAACACCACTGCCACCATCACCTGAGGCCACTGACAGGGAGGTGGTCCCAGAACAACCTGCCCCCACAGTTGGCACCGCTCCAGCTCCAAGACGGAGAGGCCATCAGAGGCTGGATCCAGCTGACAGCAGTGGCAATGCACCATCCACCCGCTCAAAGAGGGGCCGCCACTGACTTCACCCTTCCTTGAGCCTGGCATTCACTCTGCGAACTATCTTGCCCCACAATGCCAAGCATTGGCACATGTCTGATGGACTAGGTGTACATCACACAATGTGGTGTCCCCACGGTGTTTTCATCTGACATGACCTTCAACTCTCACTTCCCCACCAATACCTATTTGTAAATATGCACAAACAGTAATCCACACCCTGTAAATAAACACCACGTAAACACTCAATGCTGTGTGACCTCCATGTTTCAATCACAGGTTTGTCTTAGTACTTGTCATTATAAGGTGCAGGTATCAATATTCTTGAGAATCATGTCTCTGTGGGAGTGACCTAGGAATAATGAGAGAACAATAAGCACAGGTCAGGAAACTGAATCACACCCATCACACCACACCGTACAGCAACATCCCACAAACCACACTCATCACAAATTAAGCGGATCACAGGACACACATCAGGGAGCATTGGACGTACATCATCTCCCACACCCAATTGCGAACAGAAAATACCAGAACAGGCAGCATCCACACACCACATCCACACATCACCAGCGAACATACATCACACTTTGAACACCAGCACAAGAGGTAGTTACTCACATTCAAGGAAAGTAGTGAGCAATGAGCGGACGCCTCTGGTCCATACCTACTTCCTCCCCACTCTCCTCATCACTGGACATGGGTGGGATGGGAGGCGGAGCAACCTGTTGGTCTGCAGGGTCCATAATCAGTGCAATATTGTTGCATAAGGCCAGGTTGTGGAGCATGCAGCAGGCAATCACGATTTTGTATACTTTTCCTGGTGAGTATTGTAGGACCTCTCAGGTTCTATCCAGGAGGTGAAACCTAGACTTCAGCAGTCCAAATGTATGTTCCACCACCCAACGTGTCCTCCCATGAGCCTCATTGTAGCGCATTTCTCCTGGGGTAGTTGGATTCCGTAGGGGGCTCAGCAGCCACGGTCGGTTTGGGTACGCAGAGTCGCCTAGGTGGGGGTATGACAGACACATACATTATTACCAGGATTGGTGGGAACAGCAAGGCACACATACAACACAGTAGTCATCACAACACACTCACCTACAAGCCACGCACGTTCTTGACACAAATTAGCCATCAGTTGGGGGACAATGCTGCTATGCAGGATGTGGGAGTCATGTGCAGACCCAGGAAATCTTGCACACACATGGGAGTTGATGTTGTCAGCCAGGCACACCACTTGCACATTTATAAAATGGTAGTGCATCCTATTACGATAGACGGTTTCACGTGCATGGGGTGGAATCAGACCAATTTGTGTCCCATCAATGGCACCCACTACATGTGGGATCTGGCCTAGGGCATAGAAGTCACCCTTCACTGCAGCCAGCTCTGCTGGACTTGGGAAATGGATATAATCATCCTTGTAACGCATAATGGCATCCAGCACATCCCGCAGTACCATGCTGAACATGGATTGGGACATCCCCCGGCATGACCAACTGTGTACTGGAAAGTGCCAGCTGCGAAGAAGTGAAGTGCCGCCATCACCTTTGGTGCGGGTGTAATTGCTCCTGGATATGGCCTGCGTGGCTGCAGATGAGGTGACAATTGGCCTACATGGTCCTGCAACCTCCGTCTGTCCAGCCGGAATTTGCGGATTACCTCCTCTTCAACCATGTCCTCCAACACAGTGTATGGTCGATGCACATTTGGAGCCCTCCTGTGTGGGAGTAGATGGGAGCAGATGTCAATTGACCGACATTGCACAGTTGTGCCACACCATCACTTCTTGACCAACACAATACAAATTATACATGTTGCAGACACTGATTGTATGTGTGACATGACCGAAATATAAGGCACTACAGCTGACTACACACACAATGTACACCCACAAACAACATCCGGTGTGCAAAAATGTCGAATGTTGCGTGCACACATGTTGAAAGAACTGCCAATATAACATGACTGATGGCCCAAGTGTGGACAAGCGTCCCCACAGACACACATGGACGTGCGCACACTACACGAACATGGACCACACCCTCCTTGTCAATATGCACCCATGACCCCACCTACAATACTCTGCATTCTTACATAACAGGCATTGGCATACAACAGGCGACACACAGACGCATACACAGTATGCATGTATACCCCCATCAATGCTACTTGCACACACAAACCACACACTCTCGACAGCTTCTGGATGTGGGTACACAGCCTTGATGTACTGTGTAGATGTCTACCAATAGAAACGTGTGACCTCAAAACCACGACGTCAACACATAGCCATGCACATCTGACGCAACTTGGGCTCACATCACTGGCTTATATTCACCACAGGCAAGGTCAATAGTATGGCCACATATGTAAGCAATGGACATAACTGATACACGTGTACACGGGCCATTGACATTACATAATGATTCCTGACGCATTCCGGACATGTCCTGACACACATGTACAACTATGAGCATAACGTGTGCGGAGACATGCAGTGTGTGTACGCACGCCATCTTGGTACGCCTTCCCCCAACACATAAGATGATCCTTGATACTGCAATAGTGCATAACATTTGCTGACTTGACAAGGACCATCACGGTCACACCCCGCAAACCGCATGTGCGCACTACCTCGACGGTGCATCATTTGAAAATCATCACTCACTGGCAGCGCAATGGCGGAGCACGCAGTCCGCATGGGCGGGGCAGGCTAACATATACATTTGAAAGTACAAGTTGAAATGCCAGTTGGTATCCCCCCTTACAGTCACATAGCAGCACCCACCGCAGACCGCCGGGCCTGGCCGCTCACCCAGCCGGGTGCAGGTGGTGGGTGACCGCCGGGTGCAGGCAGTGGGTGACCGCCCTGTGTAGTGATATCAGCCTGGCATGGTTGCCCCTGGCTGCTCACCCACCACCCGCACCCCGCGGTCACCCACCGCCTGCACCCGGCGGTCACCCACTGCCACACCCGGCGGTGGGTGAGCGGCCAGGGGCAACCATGCCAGGCTGATATCACTACACAGGGCGGTCATCCACCGCCCACACCCTGTGGTCACCCACAGCATGCACCCGGCAGTCACCCACCGCCTGCACCCAGCGGTGGGTGAGCGGCCAGGGGCAAACATGCCAGGCTGATATCACTACACAGGGCAGTAACGCACCGCCAGCACCCAGCGGTCACCCACCGCCTGCACCCAGTGGTGGGTGAGCAGCCAGGCCCGGCGGTCTGCGGTGGGTGCTGCAATGTGACTGAAAGGGGGGGTACCAACTGCCATTCCCACTTGCACATTCAAATGTATGTGTTAGCCTGCCCCGCCCACACCCGGCAGTGGGTGAGCGGCCAGGGGCAACCATGCCAGACTGATATCACTACACAGGGTGGTCACCTACCCCGCACCCGGCGTAGGTGAGAGGCCAGGGGCAACCATGCCAGGCTGATATCACTACACAGGGCGGTCACCCACCGCCCACACCCAGCAGTCACCCACCGCCCACACCCAGCGGGGGTGAGCGGCCAGGGGCAACCATGCCAGGCTGATATCACTACACAGGGCGGTCACCCACCGCCCGCACCCGGCGGTGGGTGAGCGGCCAGGGGCAACCATGCCAGGCTGATATCACTACCCAGGGCAGTCACCCCCCGCCGGCACCCTGCAGTCACCCACTGCATGTACCCGGCGGTCACCCACCACCTGCACACGGCAGTGGGTCAGCGGCCAGGGGCAACCATGCCAGGCTGATATCACTACACAGGGCGGTAACCCACTGCCCGCACCCGGCGGTCACCCACCGCCTGCACCCGGCAGTGGGTGAGCAGCCAGGCCTGGAAGTAGGTGAGCGGCCAGGCCCGGCGTTCTGCGGTGAGTGCTGCAATGTGACTGAAAGGGGGGGTACCAACTGCCATTCCCACTTGCACATTCAAATGTATGTGCTAGCCTGCCCCACCCCCGCGGAATGCATGCTCCGCCATTGCGACGCCAGTGAGTGTTGAATTTCAAATGATGCACCATCGCGGTAGCGCGCACATGCGGTTGCCAGTGTGTGACCGTGATGGTCCTTGCACATGAAGCCAATGGAAACAGGTAACGCGGGCGTGTAAGCAAATTCAAAAATAGCGGAAGCCGTGCACCGCCACAGCAGGGCCAGTCATTGGCTCTTTTTGAAAGAGGCAGCCCGGGAAAACCAATTGCTGCAGACGTATGCCACTGATATCAGCTCAGGGCCCTATATATGTGTGAATCTCTGCAGCACACATCTATTGCTTCCAGCCCCTGCTGCCTGCACCCATCACCTCTAGCTGCTGCTGCTGAGCAATCCACTAACTGCTGCCTGCACCCATCACCTCTACCTGCTGCTGCTGAGCAATCCACCAACTGCTGCCTGCACCCATCACCTCTACCTGCTGCTGATGAGCAATCCACCAACTGCTGCCTGCACCCATCTCCTCTTCCTGCTGCTGCTGAGCAATCCACCCACTGCTGCTGTTGTGCCACAGACCTGGACCCTGCCATGCCGAGAGTGCGAGAGATCCGGTCTTGCCCCTTCACCGCAGCAGAGCTGGATGTCCTTGTGGACGGTGTGTTCCGCCACTATGAACGGCTCTACGGTGCACCCGGACAGGTGGTAAGTGCAGTGGAGGACATGTTGGTGTGCATGAGGTGGTCACTGACTCCTGGCTTCTGCAATCTTGGCGGTGAGCTGTGGGACCTTCACATGTCCTGTACTGTGCATGGCTGCTGAAGGATAGGTGTTGCTCCTATCTGTGTGAATGGCCAAATGTCCACTGACTTTCCCCTTTTGTCTCCCATCATGGTAGGTTCAGCTGCACATTCGCAAGGCCGTGTGGAGGACCATAGCACGTGATGTACGGGCAGTGGGGGTGTGCAATAGACGACACACACACTGCCACAAGCGCTGGGTCGACATCTCCAGGCTCAGCAAGAATGTGGCGGAGATGACACTGGGGCAGGTTCCATGATCATCCCGGATTGCACTACGCACCATGACCCCTCTGATGCTCCGTATCATTGCAGTGTCGGATCCTGACCTGTCCGCCCGGTTGAGAGGGGATCAGCAGCAAAGTAGCGGTAAGCACACTGAATGTGTTTGTGACTTGTGAGTGCATGCATGTATTGATGCTCAGACGCAGTAGTGACATCCGTGGTGTGTATGTTGTGCTGCAATAGCATGTTGGTGCCATTATCAGAGTGAGCGTTGGCATCCATGTCAGCCAGGTGGCCATACGAGTTGCATTGTAGTGCAGGGTCCCAGGACATGCCCCTGAGGTCTGTGTTCTCATTGCAACACATGTGTGGTGGTCTGCATGCACTTGCCCTGTTTGTTAGATGTACATGTTTCACAGGCACCCCCGGTTCTTTGACATGAGGATGTCTGGTAGGGGTGGTCTGTTGGGAGTTGTAGTGCTGGACTAACCCCACCCCTCTCTGTAGACATGGGGCAGCAAACAGCTCTTTGGGGGGAGTGGTTATCCCGCACCACACCACCTCCCCCTCCCCCAATTGGCCTGCGGGACAGGGCACCAACACCACCTCCCCCTCCCCCAAGTGGCCAGCGGGACAGGGCACCAACACCACCGCCACCATCAATTGAGGCCACTGACAGGGAAGTGGTCCCAGAACAACCTGCCCCCACAGCTGGCACCGCTCCAGCTCCAAGACGGAGGGGCTGTCCGAGGCTGGATCCAGCTGACAGTAGTGGCAATGCACCATCCACCCGCTCAAAGAGGGGCCTGGCATTCACTCTGCGAACTGATTTTCATGATTTTCATCAGGGGCTGGAAGAATTTTAACCACCTCAAACTCAACCCAGACAAAACTGAGCTGGTTTTGACTGGTGGTGCATCCAGTCCCTGGACTTCTATGTTTTGGCCCCCTTCACTTGGTTCTCCCCCTCCACCTTCTCATTCTGTCAAAACACTTGGGATCACGTTAAATCAAAATGTAACTTTGCACTCTCAGAACAGTACGGTGGTGTCCTCCTGCTTTTTCACTCTTCGTAATATCAGGAAAATCTCTAGATTCTTTTCTCTTCCCGCTCTCAAACTCATCATGATGGCAATGGTCCTATCACGGCTGGACTACGGTAACATCCTGTACAACGGCGTCCCAGCTTATGCTCTTCGACGCCTACAGCTGGTACAGAACCAAGCGGCATACCTCATTTATGGCCTCCCTAAATCCCATCATGCCACCTCTGTAATAAAAAACTTGCACTGGTTGCCCATTAGGGAGAGGGCTCTCTTCAAACTGGGCTGCACTGCGTTCCAGGCCCGAGCTGGAACTGCCCCAGCCTTCATAAATTCGGCAATCTCCAGCTATACACCAGCTAGAGAACTCCGCTCCTCTTCTCAGTCCCTTCTCTCCGTCCCTCGCTTCAGGAAGATGAGGATGAGGGGGTGAAGTTTGCGGTCCTTGGCCCTACTTTTTGGAACTCCCTCCCTCCCAACGTTCGATCTATCCCACTTTACCCTGATTTCCGTAAGGCCTTAAAAACCTATCTCTTCCTGCAAGCATTCCCAGCCTAGTCCTTCCATAGCTGCTATTTGGGTTCAATAAGTCCTTAGCGCCAAGAAACCGCTAGGTAAAAGCGCGCTTTACAAATGTTTTTAAATTCAAATTCAAATTCAAATTCAAATCTTGCCCCACAATGCCAAGCATTGGCACACGTCTGATGGACTAGGTGTACATCACACAATGTGGTGTCCCCACGGTGTTTTCATCAGACATGACCTTCAACTCTCACTTTCCCACCAGCACCTATTTGTAAATATGCACAAACAGTAATCCACACCCTGTAAATAAACACCACGTAAACACTCAATGCTGTGTGACCTCCATGTTTCAATCACAGGTTTGTCTTAGTACTTGTCATTACCAGGTGCAGGTATCATGTCTCTGTGGGAGTGACCTAGGGATAATGAGAGAACAACAAGCACAGGTCAGGAAACTGAATCACACCCATCACACCACACCGTACAGCAACATCCCACAAACCACACTCATCACAAATTAAGCGGATCACAGGACACACATCAGGGAGCATTGAACATACACCATCTCCCACACCCATTTGCGAACAGAACATCCCAGAACAGGCAGCATCCACACACCACATCCACACATCACCAGCGAACATACATCACGATATGAACACCAGCACAAGAGGTAGTTACTCACATTCAAGGAAAGTAGTGAGCAATGAGCGGACGCCTCTGGTCCACACCTTCTTCCTCCCCACTCTCCTCATCACTGGACATGGGCGGTATGGGAGGCAGAGCAACCTGTTGGTCTGCAGGGTCCATGATCAGTGCAATATTGTTGCGTAAGGCCAGGTTGTGGAGCATGCAGCAGGCAATTACGATTTTGTATACTTTTCCTGGTGAGTATTGTAGGACCTCTCAGGTTTTATCCAGGAGGCGAAACCTAGACTTCAGCAGTCCAAATGAACTTTCCACCACCCGACGTGTCCTCCCATGAGCCTCATTGTAGCGCATTTCTCCTGGGGTAATTGGAATCCGTAGGGGGCTCAGCAGCCACGGTCGGTTTGGGTACGCAGAGTCGCCTAGGTGGGGGGATGACAGACACATACATTATTACCAGGATTGGTGGGAACAGCATGGCACACATACAACACAGTAGTCATCACAGCACACTCATCTACAAGCCACGCACGTTCTTGACGCAAATTAGTCATCAGTTGGGGGACAATGCTGCTCCGCAGGATGTGGGAGTCATGTGCGGACCCAGGAAATCTTGCACACACATGGGAGATGATGTTGTCAGCCAGGCACACCACTTGCACATTAATAGAATGGTAGTGCTTCCTATTACGATAGACGGCTTCACGTGCCTGGGGTGGAATCAGACCAATATGTGTCTCATCAATGGCACCCACTACATGTGGGATCTGGCCCAGGGCATAGAAGTCACCCTTCACTGCAGCCAGCTCTGCCGGACGTGGGAAATGGATGTAATCATCCTTGTAACATATCATGGCATCCAGCACATCCCGCAGTACCATGCTGAACATGGAGTGGGACATCCCCCCAGCATGACCAACTGTGTACTGGAAAGTGCCAGTTGCGAAGAAGTGAAGTGCTGCCATCACCTTTGGTGTGGGTGTAATTGCTCCTGGATATGGCCTGCGTGGTTGCAGATGAGGTGACAATTGGCCTACAAGGTCCTGCAACCTCCGTCTGTCCAGCCGGAATTTGCGGATTACCTCCTCTTCAACCATGTCCTCCAACACAGTGTATGGTCGATGCACATTTGGAGCCCTCCTGTATGTGAGTAGATGGGAGCAGATGTCAATTGACCAACATTGCACAGTTGTGCCACACCATCACTTCTTGACCAACACAATACAAATTATACATGTTGCAGACACTGATTGTATGTGTGACGTGACCGAAATATAAGGCACTACAGCTGACTACACACACAATGTACACCCCCAAACAACATCCAGTGTGCAAAAATGTTGAATGTTACATGCACACATGTTGAAAGAACTGCCAACATAACATGACTGATGGACCAAGTGTGGACAAGCGTCCCCACATACACACATGGACGTGCACACACAACACGAACATGGACCACACCCTCCTTGTCATCATACACCCATGACCCTACCTACAATGCTCTGCATCCTCACATAACAGGCATGGGCATACAACAGGCGACACACAGACGCATACACAGTATGCATGTATACCCCCATCAATGCTACTTGCACACACAAACCACACACTCTCGACAGCTTCTGGATGTGGGTACACAGCCTTGATGTACCGTCTAGATGTCTACCAATAGAAACGTGCGACCTCAAAACTAAGACATCAACACATAGCCATGCACATCTGACGCAACTTGGGCTCACATCACTGGCCGATGTTCACCACAGGCAAGGTCAATAGTATGCCCACATATGTAAGCAATGGACATAACTGATACACGTGTACACGGGCCATTGACATTACATAATGATTCCTGACGCATTCCGGACATGTCCTGACACACATGTACAACTATGAACATAACATGTGTGCGGAGACATGCAGTGTGTGTACACACGCCATCCGGGTACGCCTTCCCCCAACACATAAGATGATCCTTGATACTGCAATAGTGCATAACATTTGCTGACTTGACAAGGACCATCACGGTCGGTGCATCATTTGAAAATCATCACTCACTGGCAGCGCAATGGCGGAGCACGCAGTCTGCATGGGCGGGGCAGGCTAACAGATACATTTGAAAGTACAAGTTGAAATGTTTCTTCTTCTTTCCTTTCACTGCGCACTATACGCAGGGTGTCCCGTTTCTTCACCTTTTCTGCCCTCAAACTTATCATCCTGGCCATGGTGGTGTCCCGCCTGGACTATGGGAACGCCCTGTATGCTGGTATTCCCGCATACAGTCTGCGTCGGCTACAACAGATACAGAACCAGGCGGCCCGCCTGGTCTTTAATCTCCCTAAATTTCACCACTCCACCCCACTTCTGAAATCCCTACACTGGCTCCCCATGCGAGCCAGAATCCAATTCAAGCTCGCATCCATTACTTTCCTGGCCCGACTTGGCCTGGCACCAGCGTTCATCTCCTCCGAGTATGTCCCATATGCCCCCATCAGGGATCTCCGTTCGTCTTCTCAGTCCCTCCTCACCATCCCACGCTTCCGCCGAAAGAAGTGAGGAGGTTCTAAATTTGCCACCCTTGCCCCTACCCTCTGGAACTCTCTTCCCCTTGAACTTCGCGCTACTACCCTCCATCCACAATTCCGCAAACTTCTCAAGACTCACCTATTCACGAAGTCTTTTGAATAATGCTCCTTCTGTTCCCCCTGCTTTGTTAACCTCAAGATCCCGTTAGTTACAGCGCCAAGAAACCGCTGGTATACGTGCGCTCTAAAAGTACTTTTAAATTCAAATTCAAATTCATGCCAGTTGGTATCCCCCCTTACAGTCACATAGCAGCACCCACCGCAGACCGCTGGGCCTGGCTGCTCACCCACCACCTGTTGCAGGTGGTGGGTGACCGCTGAGTGCAGGCAGTGGGTGACCGCCCTGTGTAGTGATATCAGCCTGGCATGGTTGCCCCTAGCCGCTCACCCACCGCCCGCACCCCGCGGTCACCCACCGCTTGTACCCGGCAGTCACCCACCGCCGCTCCCGGCAGTGGGAGAGCGGCCAGGGGCAACCATGCCAGGCTGATATCACTACCCAGGGCGGTCATCCACCGGCTGCACCCTGTGGTCACCCAACGCATGCACCCGGCAGTCACCCACCGCCTGCACCCAGCGGTGGGTGAGCGGCCAGGGGCAACCATGCCAGGCTGATATCACTACACAGGGCGGTAACCCACCGCCTGCACCCGGCGGTCACCCACCGCCTGCACCCGGCGGTGGATGAGCAGTCAGGCCCGGCAATGGGTGAGCGGCCAGGCCTGGTGGTCTGCGGTGGGTGCTGCAATGTGACTGAAAGGGGGGGTACCAACTGCCATTCACACTTGCACATTCAAATGTATGTGCTAGCCTGCCCCGCCCACACCCGGCGGTGGGTGAGCGGCCAGGGGCAACCATGCCAGGCTGATATCACTACACAGGGCGGTCACCCACCCTGCACCCGGAGGTGGGTGAGTGGCCAGGGGCAACCATGCCAGGCTGATATCACTACACAGGGCGGTCACCCACCGCTCACACCCAGCGGTCACCCTGAGGTAATTGAAATTTTCAGGTTAATGATGTGTCCCCCACTCGCACCCTATCCATGCACCCATGTTCCTTGTATGTTGTGTAACTTCTGTTCCGTACATGCTAGAAAGACGCAAACACATTTGTGTCCAACGTTAACATGTCAGCTATCCAGCCATGCATAAATATCCTGTTAATTAGGCTTCTAGGCCTATGGTGCCAACGTCTTTACATGGTGCACTTTCACATTTTCGTCCACGTTTTCTGGCCCAGTCGAGTTAGGCCCCTAAACGAGGCTCCGAGTACTTTTCTCCCTCTGAATGCTGCCGTTAGGTATGCATCCCTGACCTCTGCCTTACTTCCTGCCTCAGACGAGCGGTGCCCGGCTCGGCCTGGTTCCCTTGCCAAGATGATGTTTTACCTACAAGTTATCTGCTCAGCCTCCTCGAAAACACATTCCAGTCTAGTGAAATAGGTAAACATATTCCCGGCTGCAGAGCAAAGGGCCCTGCCTCCCTGTCTTCCTGTCTGCATGCAAGTAATTTACTGCTCCCGTTACCATGGTAGGCCCATGGCCCCCGCATTCTACATGAAGATCCGTATGCACGCACTAGCATTCCGTGTTGAACGGCCTCTGTCCGAGAAACCTTTTACTCCAGACACTACATCCTCAAAACATACGATATCAGATATGCTATAGGTACAGGTCGTTTTGACACCCCAGACATTAGTCTCCTCTACTCGTGCAAAAGTCAAAGCCCCCAGTTCTCCCCAGCTTCACGTCATGCTAGTTGCGCGCGCATTCAGGTTATAGGTTTCTGCTGATCCTGCAAACTTTCTCTATGCATCCACCCACTTGTGACGTTTCATGTGACGATTCTCTGACATGTCAAGTGCACGCCCATGTGTACGCCTTCTTACACGCCTCCTGTTACGCACATGTGTTCTTATCACCTCTCTTTTTACCTGTTACGCCTACTGTATTGGTTTCCATTGTACCATTTTACTATATATAATGTGTAATGTTAATAAAACGTTGAATGTCCCTTCCTGAACCTGAGTGGTGATGGAACCCGATGTCCCATGCTTCGAAGCATTATATTAAAGTCCGTATGACTCAGATACCACGGACTCTGCCTCTCATTTGAGCTATCCTTATGACTTGTAATTATATGGCAAAAACAGATACGGTAATATAAAATTTACCACAACCCACTGCCCGCACCCAGCAGGGGGTGAGCGGCCAGGGGCAACCATGCCAGGCTGATATCACTACACAGGACGGTCACCCAACGCCCGCACCCGGGGGTGGGTGAGCGGCCAGGGGCAACCATGCCAGGCTGATATCACTACACAGGGCAGTCACCCACCGCCCACACCCCGCGCTCACCCACCGCATGCACCCGGCGGTCACCCACCACCTGTACCCGGCAGTGGGTGAGCGGCCAGGGGCAACCATGCCAGGCTGATATCACTACATAGGGTGGTAACCCACCGCGCGCACCCGGCAGTCACCCACCGCCTGCACCCGGCAGTGGGTGAGCGGAGAGGCCTGGCAGTAGGTGAGCGGCCAGGCCCGGCGGTCTACGGTGGGTGCTGCAATGTGACTGAAAGGGGGGGTACCAACTGCCATTCCCACTTGCACATTCAAATGTATGTGCTAGCCTGCCCCACCCCCGAGGAATGCGTGCTCCGCCATTGCAAAGCCAGTGAGTGTTGAATGTAGGGCAGACCAACATGATCAATGCATTCCTAGACCACGATAAGAAGTTGGGGCAGGTGGTAGCATTCATGGAGGGGATGCATGGCGATGTTGCTGGTCTCCACAGAACAGTTCAGTCGTTATCCAACACAGTATCTGCAGCCATTCAAAAGTCGCAGGGACAAGGTTCTACTTCAGTTCCCTAAACCACACCACTTGATGTCTCAGCGGAGAGTGACATTTCTGAGCAGGCCTAATTTTCGGGATATTGCACTAGAAGCAGCCACAGGCAGCAAGGCAGGGCACGGAGGGCACAGACACCATCCCCTAGGACAGGGAAATCTTTCACAGACCACGACATCAGCTACCCTGGAGTTCACACACAGGATACTCAAGGGGTGTTGGGGGACAGGGATTCACATGTAACACAGGCATCCCCCTCCAAAGGTACTCCCAAGGCAAGGGCACCTCCCAAGGACAAGGACACTCCAAAGGAAAGGGCACCTCCCAAGGCCAGGGACACTCCCAAGGACAAGGACACTGCAAAGGAAAGGGCACCTCCCAAGGCCAGGGACACTCCCAAGGACAAGGACACTACAAAGGAAGGGGCACCTCCCAAGGCCAGGGACACTCCCAAGGACAGGGACACTGCAAAAGAAAGGGCACCTCCCAAGGCCAGGGACACTCCCAAGGACAAGGACACTGCAAAGGAAAGGGCACCTCCCAAGGCCAGGGACACTCCCAAGGACAAGGACACTGCAAAGGAAAGGGCACCTCCCAAGGCCAGAGACACTCCCAAGGACAGGGACACTGCAAAGGAATGGGCACCTCCCAAGGCCAGGGACACTCCCAAGGACAAGGACTCTGCAAAGGAAAGGCACCTCCCAAGGCCAGGGACACTACCAAGGACAAGGACACTGCAAAGGAAAGGGCACCTCCCAAGGCCAGGGACATTCCCAAGGACAAGGACACTGCAAAGGAAAGGGCACCTCCCAAGGCCAGGGACACTCCCAAGGACAGGGACACTGCAAAAGAAAGGGCACCTCCCAAGGCCAGGGACACTCCCAAGGACAAGGACACTGCAAAGGAAAGGGCACCTCCCAAGGCCAGGGACACTCCCAAGGACAAGGACACTGCAAAGGAAAGGGCACCTCCCAAGGCCAGGGACACTCCCAAGGACAGGGACACTGCAAAGGAAAGGGCACCTCCGAAGGCCAGGGACACTACCAAGGACAAGGACACTGCAAAGGAAAGGGCACCTCCCAAGGCCAGGGACACTACCAAGGACAAGGACACTGCAAAGGAAAGGGCACCTCCCAAGGCCAGGGACACTCCCAAGGACAAGGACACTGCAAAGGAAAGGGCACCTCCCAAGGCCAGAGACACTACCAAGGACAAGGACACTGCAAAGGAAAGGGCACCTCCCAAGGCCAGGGACACTCCCAAGGACAAGGACACTGCAAAGGAAAGGGACACTACAATGGACCAGGACACTACAAAGGACAAGCCAACTCCCAGGGACAGGTCACCGCCCACGGATCAGGCATATTCCAGAGACAGGACACATCCTATGGGCAAGCCACCTCCCAGGGCCAAGGGTTCTCCCATGGACACGAGCTCCATCAAGGACAGGCATACATCACCCCTGCATGCCCTGAGACTGATGTTGGAGAAGGAACGTAAAACACATGTGTCAGCGGTGGAGTCCCCCATACCTCTACTCCCATCCACACCCGGCAGAAGCAGAGGAAGGAGTAAACTGTTGTTGCATCACCCATTACACATGATGCAGAGGGCGGAAGGCAGGGCCACAGCAAACGTCAAGCAGGGTCCAGCTATGTCCCCAGAGAGCAGACCCACACCAGCACATGATCCACCTTTGATGGGTGATGTTCATGATGAGGCCACACCACATACCAGTCCAGTCATGTCCAGGGTGCCCTTCCATATCCCAAAGAAACGGAGACACACACCTGTGACACCTGCCCACCCCAATGTCGCTCAAGTACAGCTGTCCCCAGCTCCCAGAGCCACCCTGCCTCCTGGCCCATACCGCCCTGTAGCTTATCATTTCAGTGGTCCTAGTGGGTCAGCTGCAGTTCACTCTCATGTGTCAGATAGTGGCACTGTATCTGTTGTTCGCTGTCATGCCTCATGTAGTAGCACTGTGTCAGTTGTACCCTCTCCTGTTTCAGGTACTACCAGTGTGTGTGTCCGCCACTCTCATTTCTCAGAAGCTGGCATGGTATTTGTTGGTCACTGTGCATGGTCATGTCCTGGAAGTGTGTCTGAGTCTATGGCTCATGTGTCAGTCACTAGAGCTGTGGCTGTGTCTCACACTCCTGTATCTGGTGCTGGCAGTGTGTCTGGGTCTATGGCTCATGTGTCAGTTACTACATCTGTGACTTTGTCCCACACTCCTGTTTCTGGTGCTGGCAGTGTGTCTGGGTCTATGGCTCATGTGTCAGTCACTAGAGCTGTGGCTGTGTCTCACACGCCTGTTTCTGGTGCTGGCAGTGTGTCTGGGTCTATGGCTCATGTGTCAGTCACTAGAGCTGTGGCTGTGTCTCACACTCCTGTTTCTGGTGCTGGCAGTGTGTCTGGGTCTATGGCTCATGTGTCAGTCACTAGAGCTATGGCTGTGTCTCACACTCCTGTATCTGGTGCTGGCAGTGTGTCTGGGTCTATGGCTCATGTGTCAGTCACTAGAGCTGTGGCTGTGTCCCACACGCGTGTTTCTAGTGCTGGCAGTGTGTCTGGGTCTATGGCTCATGTGTCAGTCACTAGAGCTATGGCTGTGTCTCCCAATCAGGTATCAGATCCTACCACTGTGTCCGAGACTACTAGGTCGAGCAGTCCACCAGATTCCGAGCTGTGAGGTGTAGTTCCCATCACTCACATGTCATTGTACTTGGTGTGTAGATAGTCCATTGTAACCACCCTTGCATTATTGATGTCCATGGGACGGGGCGCTTGACACACGTCCTTGTGCTGCCTCAGATGTACCTGCTCTGTTACGAACACTGCCCTGTTGCTGTTAGGAAGCTGCATTGTGCCCTCTCATGTGCTGCCTCTGATGTACCTGCTCTGTTACGAACACTGCCCTGTTGCTGTTAGGATGCTGCATTGTGCCCTCTCATGTGCTGCCTCTGATGTACCTGCTCTGTGCCTTGCCATGGACTGTTGATGCACTTAACTCCTCTCATGTGCTGCCTCCGATGTACCTGCTCTGTGCCTTGCCATGGACTGTTGATGCACTTAGCCCCACTCATGTGCCGGCACTGCTGTCCCTGCTGTGTGCCATGGACTGTTGATGCACTTGGCCCCTCTCATGAGCTGCCACTGATGTCCCTGCTGTGCGCCATGGACTGTTGATGCACTTAACCCCTCTCATGTGCTGCCTCTGATGTACCTGCTCTGTTATGAACACTGCCCTGTTGCTGTTAGGAAGCTGCATTGTGCCCTCTCATGTGCTGCCTCTGATGTACCTGCTCTATTACGAACACTGCCCTGTACCTCCTCTGTGCCTTGCCATGGACTGTTGATGCACTTAGCCCCTCTCATGTGCTGCCACTGATGTCCCTGCTGTGTGCCATGGACGGTTGATGCACTTAACCCCTCTCATGTACTGCAACTGATGTCCCTGCTGTGTGCCATGGACTGTTGATGCACTTGGCCCCTCTCATGTGCTGCCTCTGATGCACCTGCTCTGTGCCTTACCATGGACTGTTGATGTGCTTAACCCCTCTCATGTGCTGCCTCTGATGTACCTGCTCTGTGCCTTGCCATGGACTGTTGATGCACTTAGCCCCTCTCATGTGCTGCCACTGATGTCACTGCTGTGTGCCAAGGACTGTTGATGCACCTGGCCCCTCTCATGTGCTGCCTCTGATGTACCTGCTCTGTGCCTTGCTATGGACTGTTGATCCACTTAGCCCCTCTCATGTGCTGCCACTGATGTCCCTGCTGTGTGCCATGGACTGTTGATGCACTTGGCCCCTTTCATGTGCTGCCTCTGATGTACCTGCTCTGTGCCTTGCCATGGACTGTTGATGCACTTAGCCCCTCTCATGTGCTGCCACTGATGTCCCTGTTGCGTGCCATGGACTGTTGATGCACTTAACCCCTCTCATGTGCTGCCACTGATGTCCCTGCTGTGTGCCATGGACTGTTGATGCACTTGGCCCCTCTCATGTGCTGCCTCTGATGTACCTACTCTGTGCCTTGCCATAGACTGTTGATGCACGTAACCCCTCTCATGTGCTGCCTCTGATGTACCTGCTCTGTGCCTTGCCATGGACTGTTGATGTACTTAGCCCCTCTCATGTGCTGCCACTGATGTCCCTGCTGTGTGCCATGGACTGTTGATGTACTTAGCCCCTCTCATGTACTGCCACTGATGTCCCTGCTGTGTGCCATGGACTGTTGATGCACTTGGCCCCTCTCATGTGCTGCCTCTGATGTACCTGCTCTGTTATGAACACTGCCCTGTTGCTGTTAGGAAGCTGCATTGTGCCCTCTCATGTGCTGCCTCTGATGTACCTGCTCTGTTACGAACACTGCCCTTTGCTGCTAGGATGCTGCATTGTGCCCTCTCATGTGCTGCCACTGATGTCCCTGCTGTGTGCCATGGACTGTTGATGCACTTAACCCCTCTCATGTGCTGCCACTGATGACCCTGCTGTGTGCCATGGGCTGTTGATGCACTTGACCCCTCTCATGTGCTGCCTCTGATGTACCTGCTCCGTGCCTTGCCATGGACTGTTGATGCACTTGGCCCCTCTCATGTGCTGCCACTGATGTCCCTGCTGTGTGCCAAGGACTGTTGATGAATTTAGCCCCTCTCATGTGCTGCCACTGATGTCCCTGCTGTGGGCCATGGACTGTTGATGCACTTAACCCTTCTCATGTGCTGCCATTGATGTCCCTGCTCTGTTATGAACACTGCCCTGTTGCTGTTAGGGTACTGCATTGTGCCCTCTTATGTGCTACCTCAGATGTACCTTTTCTGTTGTATCCAGTGCCCATGCTCCTGCCTACTCTAGGAGTAATTTACTAATATGTGCAATAAAATAATTTATTCGTGTGTAGTGGTTTCCGAGTGTCATTCCCGGTTGGCTCCTTGCATTGTTGATATATTGGTGCTATCGTAAATGCTGTTTCCCCAACACGCACCTCTCCCTCCCCACGTCACAGCCCCGGCAGGTACTCCCCATTCGGGCCGCGATTGGTGTATTTACGTACATGCGTCGTCGTCGGCGACGGTCCATGACTTGCTGGTGGTGGAGCATGAACAGGATCGGAAATGCGTTCAGAGCTGGGTCCATGACGGAGATCTGCCTGTGGTGGGTATCTCTCTGCAATGTTTTGCCTCTCCGCTGTGGTGAATCCGACTTGTTCAGGCTGGTGGTTTTTCCACTGCGATTTGCTGTGTCTTATCCGCTATTGTGATTACGTGGACGGTCGGAGACGTCATTCCGTACAGCGGTGTCTCTAGTTGGTTACGTCCGCCGCGGGTCGGGTGTATTTCCGCAGCGGTGCTTGTTCTTCCGCGGCGTATGTAAATTTGACAGTGCTTCCCATCCTATTATGGCGGGTGGACTGGCCGCGGCTGGCAGACTGGAAAAAGGCATTTTCCGCCTACTTCATGCCGGCGGACGTCTCCCGCCCGCCATCCTAATGACCCCCTTTGTTTCCTATTGAGTCGGAATAATATCTTCAGAGTCGTGGAAACAATAGATAACCGTTTCAATCAGTCAATCGTGCATGCTTCGTTTCTACAGAGTTGCACAGAAATAGAGAGACGGGCGTTTCAATAACAAGGGTTTAATGAACAGTCTTCTTTCTCATGCAAGAGATATGAACTGCTACAATCGTAAGATAGAATGCGTAGTATAATGCGTACAGCGTAAACAGTAATATAAAATAATACTGTAATAGCATGGTCTATTGCTATGACATATATAAAAATACATACATAAATAACACAGACTAAAATACTCAACTGATGCTTCTAAAATAATCCTACCCCAGTGTATCTAACCTAATTCTAGTACGAGGGAAGAAGTAGATGCTGTTTTTAGCTATAGTCTAGTTAATTTAGTTTTGCCAAGAATTTCCAAAGGTTTCTCAAGGCTCTAATCAGCTCCATACCTTAGAATGAGAGAGGTTGGTATCTCTTTCCCGGGACTCGATTCTCTAACTCCCGGCAAGGGGAGTCAGAAACACTGGAGCTGGATTCTCGGCAAGGAGGATGACAGTGTCTAGTCAGTGCATCAGTTGGGAAGATGACTTCCTTCCGGACTTGCTGTGGCGAGCCGCATCGTGCAAGTAGGTAGCCGAACCGCACCGTGCCTTGCCACAGCAAGTGAAGGTATATTTATACCTTGAAGGTGTTTAGGAATGCCAGTATTGACGTAAAAGCCAGGCATATGAATATCATGAATGAACCCCTAAGGAATAGATGTTCATGCATAATAAATTAGTTCTTGGAGAAATCAATATTCAAGCAGGGGAAGTCCTAAAGGCTTAAGAAGCTGGTTTTCCAGGAACTCGTTGTGACGTAGATGAACGGATGTAAGTAGCCATGCCTGTATTTGGTTAGCATGGACAATGCCTAAATAAGGACTGGATTTCTATGCCTATATAAGGGCAATGTGAAATGTACCTATATAAGGGCTAACGCCGAGCAGACAACAACAAACATCAACATTTTGCGCAGTGACCTTAAGCCTAGTAATGTTCAAGGCCCTAATATTATGCCTACGAAGATGTAAGCAAATCCATTTCAGAGAATATTATCCTATATTTGTGCGCATGCATATGTGTGTCATGTGCCAACATCTGATGTTAAAGATGTCAACTTTAAACATATAAAATGGTGATGTGCCTTGCCCGAGGCCTATGTAACCATATAACAATTAAGGCTGCGTAGTCTTGAATCCACCTCATGCCTGAAGAACCGGGTTTTAGAACCCAGCGGCGCCAGGGGCACGCCCAAAGTCTTCGGGTTCACCTGTCTTAGAATACAGAGACACGGGATACTTCTCGGTGACGTCAAAGACCAAATTTATTGGCTGCAACCAGGAACAGAGGTCTTCGAAGAACAACACGGGTGGTTCATCATAGACTGTACAATTTAGTAGAGCGAAACATCGTCCTTTATGCTAAAAATCACATTCCTGACTAGCATCAATTACTTACAAACTGTCCAATCACACAGTGACATTTCAAAGGATATCGCATAACGACAAGCCCACTTTCAGTTGTCCAGCCCACCATAAATGACAAGGCAAAATCCAACATTCTTGCTCGGACAGGCCGGACAAACCCATAATAAAAGGACCTCAACCCAAACCATAAATAGTCCATAAAAGAAGGAACAGAAACAGATGAGAAGCAAGATAGAAGGGTGTGTGCGTGTACCATAAAACTCAGCAATGTCCTGCTCTTTGATCTCTATCTGACCAGCTGCTGAACAAGGAACTGGCTCAACAAGGTCAGCTTCGAGCAATGGAGTCAATTCGTTCAGGTCACACAGAAGTCCGCTAAAGGTGTACGTGTCCCAAAGACTCGTTCGGCCGTAGTCATCGGCCTATGTGAGGGCAACCACAAAATGGCTGCGGTACACAAAATGGAACCCGGAGGTTCAAACGAAATCCCTGAATACACAGTGTATCCATCAATCGACTACAACGAAAACACTTGTACATACCGCACTCGTCATTTGCGGTCTGCTTATACCAAAAACGTCACGATACGACGACCTTTATTGAACGGGTTCAGAATCACGGAACCTCAGACCCTCCTTTTGCCCTTACATAGGCAATAAACCCAAACTCACGTCAGTCTGAAGCCAGGTCTATATTCATCAGATCATCAAGATGTTGCTGTAGCATCATCCTATTACTTAGCAACTCTCTCTGGACAGGTCTCCTTGAACACGAAGTAGCACAAAGGCCACATATAGCACGAGCACACTGAACGCAAAGACAGAATAGAAAAAGGATAGCTAAGATCATCTCAATAACCATCAGAATCTTCCATCCCCAGGTGGATAACAATCGCCAAAACCATCCCATTAACGACCAATCTCCTTCGTCCACATGTACAGACTCGGAGACCTTATGTAGTTTGGAAATGGCTTGGAAGACTGTTGGAGCGCTGTCTAGAATGAAAACGCAGCAGCTCGATTGAATCAATTTGCATACCCCTCCTCTATCTGCAAGTATGACATCTAATGCAACTCTGTTCTGAAGAGTCATAAGGCGATCAGACTGGAGCTCAGCAGTCAAATTACTAAGGGCACCGGCAGTCTCAACTATGGTGGACTCAACCACTCTTGTCATGTGTTTAATGTTCCTGCTGTTAGCTATAGGTCCCCAAAACGGCAGAAAACCCTTCAAGAAATCTCCCAATTCTTGTCCTGCAGTATCTTCCTTACTAAAGACACCTCTAACAACTCTCGTCTTGTGGTAATCTGCTGCAGCTGTATACGTAGGAGGCAACAGGAACGAAACAAAACATGTGCCCGAGAAATCAGGGGGCAACCATGTGTATGCTCTGTCATAGCAGACAAAGTAGGTACCCTTAGCTGCTAGAAATGATGGGGAAGTCTGGGACTCAAAAACATATGTCTCAGTGCAAACACTCTTCCCTAACTGAGCTCTCGGATTCTTGCCATTACCTTGCAGACAATAATGACCCTGATGGGGTACAATCCAAATCGGAGAGGATCTTTTCGCTCGCTGGTTCTCACTCAGACTAACTCCATATCCAGTAACGTTCCATCCAATATACACTAGTGTCTCATCTCTCGGGATAGTCTCATAGGAACTAATTCCTCTAATCATATTGACTATACCCTTGACTAGAGCATTATTCTTTGGACTATCATTCACAGAACGTAGGGGGTAAACTTCACGAGCATAGATAAACATTGTTCTGTATGCCCACACAGAACCATTATAACCAAAAGGCAGGACCAGGTAAGGAATACCTTTATCAGTAGTATGAGGCATAAGACCACACACCCAACAATTAGTCGTGTTCACTACTAGCTGGTGTTGGTGCAGAAGCTGAACAAAGGAATTGTTAATGAATTCCAATCTCCTAATGGACTCATGTTCGGGCAGAGGGTGAAAAGAATGCGAGGAAACAGTAGGAGGAGGCATAGGTTGTGTAGTGGGTGCAAACGTCACTTGAAAAGAGAATATTATATATCCAATCAAAAACATCATTAAACTAAATAACATCAACAAACATAATATTAAAAACATTTTCTGCTCATCACTGTACATATTTTGCTCTTGAAGCTCATTCTTTCAACAGGTCTCTCCATCTCGAAAAACTCCATCCTCTAACCGTGCTGTTCGCGGCGTTTGGGTCTTCAGTGCTAAGGAATGCGTCTTTCAGTCCAGGGAACGCCCTAAGACCAACCAGAACCGTCGACCTAGTGTCTTCGGCTTGCACTCCCAATTCTTTGCACCGCGACCTTACAGCTGAATCAGGATGGCGGTTCGAAAAACAAAAATCAAAACAGTTCCTCGGAGAAGAGATCACAATTTTCAAAAATAGCAAAAAAAGAATTTCATTTTATTTGTCCCACGACTCTTGGTCGCAAATTATAACGGCCTTTGCCAGGAAATGTCTGATCACGAAACAAAAGTTCAGGTTCGGAAGTGTCCAAACGATTTGACAGAGACACAGCTTCTTGCAGAAGATCGTCGCTTTCTCGTTCAGTGTTCGTCCCAATCAAACATGCATCGCTAAAAGGCAGAAAACGAGGCACGGTTTCAGTTTCAGAGTCAGAAATACCATTCTGGACCCACTGGTCGTACGGCAGAGGCAAAGGGCCCTCTTACAATGTACGCCGTGGATCCAGTTCTTTTTACCGCGCACTCGCACTGCTGATCGCATGGACAGTAGCACCAAGTAGGGTCCAATCCAGCGGGGCTGATCGTTCTTAGTCCGCTGGAAGTTCTTCACGAAAACCCAAGATCCAGGTTCGATAATATGTCCTGGATCTCCAGATGCTTGTGGCAATGTATCATGAACCTGTTCATGCAAAACACACAATTTAGCCATCAATTCATAAAGGTAATCAAGCAATACAGGGTGCTCTATTTCACTAAATTTAGTCGGCCGCGGCACTCCCCATATATTTGCCGGGCGACCAAAAACTACTTCTTAGGGACTAAGTCCCATTCGCGAATGTACAGTCATTCTTGTTGACAGAAGTGCTAATGGCAAGGCATCGGGCCATTGTAGACTGGAGCTCGCCTGAATCTTGGCCAGTTTCAGCTTAAGGGTGCCATTATAGCATTCTACCAAACCAGCTGATTGGGGGTGATTTGCAGCATGAAATTTCTGATGGATTCCTAAACAATCACACACTCTCTTCATCACTTGACCCACAAATTCACTCCCATTGTCACTCCAGACCCTTCTCGGCAAACCAAACCTAGGGAAAAATTCCTTAACAAGGGCTTTAGCTGTGGACAAGGCAGTGTTATCTTTCAGGGGATATGCTTCTACCCATCTCGAAAAGGCACAAACAACCACGAGCACGTATTTTAAGTTGTTGCACCTATCCATGTGGATGAAATCTAGCTGCAAAACCCCGAACGGATACGTCGGGGTGCAAAATGATCAGCTGGAGTTGGAGTTCCCTTACCAGGATTGTACATCAGACAAACCATACAATTCTTCACCAAGTTCTCTGCACACTTAGGAATTCCTGCATTTTGCCATACTGGAGCTAACAACTTACAAATCCCTTTCACACTGATATGAGCCATTCCATGCGCCATCGTAACCACTGGAAGCACATACACATCGGGTAACAACCATCGCTGATGCTCTGACAACTCAACCCAACAACCATTCGGATCCAATTTACCCTTGCTTTCTCTCCATTCATTCAACTCTTTCTCTGTAGCTTCAGCTTGGATGGACTTCACGCTCTCTGTCGTATCTTCACACATACTTCTATCCGGAACCCATCTCGCCGAACCCACAACATACATTCGACTCATCACATCTCTCACCGTTTCTTTCGCAACTTCATATATAAACGCATTACCACGACCAACATCATCAGTAACTTTCTTATGCACACTGCATTTCACAATCGCAACTTGCAACGGCAAAGTAAGTGGCTCAAGAAATTCATTCACCAACTGACCATGCTGAATATTAGTTCCATGCGAAGTCAGGAATCCACGCTCTTTCCACAAACGTCCAAAACTATGAGCCACACCAAACGCATACTGGCTATCAGTGCCACAGTCACTCGTTTCCCTTTCGACAACACACACGCTCTTGTCAATGCAATCAACTCTGCTGCTTGCGCTGAATTATGTGGGATACGTGCAGCTTCAAAAGTCGTATACAAAGTCGTAACAGCATTAGGCGTGGGCGGAAAATCCGTTCCGCTCGCGGATTTTGCGGATTTTCGGGAAATCCGCAATCCGCGAGATTTGCGAATTTCCCGCAAAATCCGCAAATCCGCGAGCAGCGGATTTTGCTCGCACTGCTCGCACTGTTAGCGTGAGTTCGCGCCCCGCGAATAAGTGCAAAATTGCAGAAATACGATCTTGGCAAAACTGAAAGTAACTACTTACCAGGTTCAAAAGTTCAGGCACATCATTAGTAGCCATTTCCTGTAGTGCTTCCTGAGGGGCCCCTCCAGAGTTCAGTTGCCAGTTGAAACTATTATGTGACCCTGCTCTGAACCTCAGAATAGTTACACATATGCCACAAAGGTCCTGAATTACAGCTAAGGGAGACAAGCAGGAGCCAGGCTGGAAGTTAAAATCCATTAATCAGCCCCTAATTCATTATTGTCAGTTGGGGCAGGGCAGGTGTTGTAACTAATTTTGCAACAATGAAAGCACTTAGCAAGTGCAAAAGATCACTAATCAGGGCGCACTAAGGAAGCAGGTGCCAGCTAAAAAAATATTCTGTGACACATTAATCAGCCCCAAATTAATTCAGGTCACTTGAGGCAGGGAAGGTGTGCTTTGCTTTGCCGAAAATAATGTACACTGGACAACCAGAGGGTGTAGTGATGAAACAGAGGGTGGCATGGGTGGGCCAGAGGGTGGCATGAGTAGTCAGAGAGTGGCAGTGGTGACAGAGAGTGGCAGTGATGAAGAAGAGTGTCCCAAACAGGCTGGACACGTAGAAACAACAAGTTCGCAAAACTTGCGACCCGACAGGTAAGTTCGCAAATTGCGAAATTGTAAAAACCCTCGCGAACTGGCAGAAACACGGGCGAACACAAAAAAAAAAAATCCGCAAATTCGCGGGAATTCGCGGATTTTGCGGATTGCGAATCCGCAAATCCGCAAAATTCGCGGATTGCCAATCCGCAAAATCCGCTCATGCTTAAACAGCATATGCCGCAGTCGTATCACCATTCGGAAGCTTGAAACACGAACCATCAACCCATAAGGTACCATCACACTCTGGAAGAGGAGTGTCCTTAAGGTCTATTCTCCCTTTTGTTTCTTTCTCTGTCATAAGAAAGCAATCATGCTGTTCAGAAACATCTGTCTCAACTGAAATCGGCAATAACGTAGCTGGATTCAACGTGTTGCATCTCTTTATATGCACATGACTCGCTAAGAGTGTCAACTCGTAACCTGACAACCGAGCACTAGTTAAGTGCTGTGTCTTTGTCCTATTCAACAAGGTATCCACTGCATGTGGAACCATCACAATCAACGTATTATCCATCACCAAACCAGCAGACTGCCGAATAGAGACAGACGCTGCTGCTGTAGCTCTCAAACAACTCGGCAACGCTCTAGCTACCGGATCCAAAGTCGACGAGAAATACGCACATGGACGTTGCTTATCGCCGAACTGCTGTGTCAAAACTGGCAATGCACATCCCTCTCTCTCGTGGACATAGAGTGTAAAAGTCTTACTGTAATCAGGAGTACCCAACACAGGAACCGAACACCACGCATCACGCAATTCTGAAAAACTCTTCTGACATTCGTCAGTCCAAGGAATAGGATTCGGAGTATCCTTAACAGTAAGGGCTATCAAAGGCTTCGCAAGAAGCGAAAAATTCGGAATCCACTGTCTACAATATGACGTAATACCCAGGAAAGCATGCACTTCTCTCTGTGTCGTTGGCACACTCATTTTCGCAATCGCTTGAATACGTTCTGGGGTCAATCTTCTTCCCTCCTTCGATAAGAGATGACCTAAGTAGGTCACTTCTTGTCGACAATACTGCAACTTCGAAAGAGACACCTTATGATGGAAGTCAGACAAATGACGCAACAACGACAACGTAGCCTCTTTACAAATCTCTTCATTGTCAGCAGCAACTAACAAATCGTCGACATACTGAATAAGGGCAGCACCATCAGGTAAAACAAATGTATCAAGCTGTGTTTTCAAAGCCTAACTATAGATCGATGGACTCTCACAATAACCTTGAGAAGCGCGCTTGAACCGGAAACTTCGGCCTCCTAAAGGGAAGCCAAAAATATCCCTACTCTCTTCGGCAATCGGGATGCTGAAGAAAGCATTCTTCAAGTCAATCACCGAAAACCAGGTGGCAGAAGCTGGAATCAAAGTCAGTAAAGCAGTGATATCTGGCACAACAGGAAATTGCGGAACTACAATCTTATTCACCTCGCGAAGATCGATCACAAACCTATACACAGGCGGTTGTGAAGAATCGGTACGTTTCAGAACAGGCAAAACCGGACTATTACACACATTACCTCTCGTTTCTTCAATCACTCGTTTCTCAATCAGATCATAGATAATCGCTAGAAGTGCCCTTTCACCATCACTAGAGATCCGATATTGGGGAATACGTGCCAATCTAGCATTCGCTTTCAACGTCACAACATACGGTGGAATCTCCAAAATACCCACATCATTAGGACCAGTAGCCCAAAGAGAATCAGGAAGAGAAGACAATTCAACTGGAAGTCGATCTTTAGACAAATACATCGGAGAGACCACTCTTACCTAATGTAAGCTGTACTCCTGAAGGAGAGCAATGTAATGTCGCATACAATCTTTTCAACAAACCCAATCCCAACAAGTTCTCACCACAACCTGTCGTCAGAATTAGGGGTGCTTCAAAGTCACAAGGTCCAACAGAAAGAGACAACGGACTAGAAATCAGATTACTAACTGGGGCATTCGTTAAGCCAGACAAAGGTGCGCCAGGGAGTTTAGAGTGCATGATAGAACTCTTCGCAGCACCAGTATCCAACAGAAAAGGCTCTGACACACCTGATGCAATCACTTCAACATAAGGTCCACTCTAATCTACTGGAACTGAAACAACTCCCTCTCTTTGTCTATGGCTGTCCTAGCAATCATTACCATCCATATTCTCAACTTCGACATAGTAGTCGTCCGCATAGTACTGAGCCGTCCTACCAGACGCACTATTCTGTTGATCAAAACTATTCATCGAATTCGGTGGAGGCAAGGAACGCGCATTCTGAGGAAACACACCATGTCCTCTACCTCTAGGAGCTTGCTGAATACCTCGACCTCTCACACCAGAAGCACCATTCATGCGCTGTAACAGAACCGGACAACTATTCTTGAAATGACCCTCTTCTTTACAATACGCACACTGATTAGGGCCTACAGGAAAACGCTGTTGAGAAGACTCGAACCTTTGTGAGTTTCTCTGAAACTGCTGAGGTTGCTGATAATCATGCTGATTATTACGAGGCGGATACGCTTGCTGCAAAAGAACCTTTGTCTTTAACTCTTTAGTCTTCTTGTCAGCTCTATCTTTCTCATCCTTATCCCTATTCTCGTAGTACTGTGCAGTAGCCAATATCTGCGCTGATGAAGAAACAGCCCAAGAACTCTCAGAATCCTTCAACTTAGTACACAAATCTGGAAGCAAATTATGCACCAACCTATCAACAAACAACCGTTGACCACCTTCCGTGCTCATGTCCTGACCACTATGGTGGATAAACGTCTCTTCGAACCTAGTGAAGAAATCAGACACACTTTCATCTTTCTTCTGCTTGCATGCAGATAATTTGTCCCAATTTACTCGCATAGCAGGCATCAACGTCTTCATGTAGTTAATAATCCTACCAGGGAGTTCTGCAACTAAAGGCTCAGGTTTAGCACCACCAACTTGTCGGTCATCTGCAGCACCAATATTAGCCCATGTGTCACCTAACTCTTGCGCATGATCCGTATGACGAATCAGTCCCCATAAAGGCTGTGGAACTACATTCCCAAACAACATGTCTATATCAGCTAAATTCATAATACATGAATCTGCAGTCTGTGATAATTCCTTATAGTACCCTGCAGGATTTTTACGTGGATCAGGCAAAGTCTGCTTAAGGGCCAAAACTTCATCTCGCTTCCATGGAACATGTACTTTGCTCTCTCCCGCTCTCATTTGTCTGCTTTCCCCCACACACTATGTTGCTTCCACCTACCTACGTCCCAGTGTTAATCCATTACCATACACCCTCCATGTTGCTTCTATCCCCTTGTGTTGCTCCCCCATGCCTTAAAACAAAGTAAACACTTTTGCATATTTTTGTCTTTTTAGTTACTGATTCAACTCAGATTGGGAACTACCAAAAAAACAACTGGATTATTTTGTGTGTCCGGTGTGCGGGCCCACAAAATAATGATGCTGGGCGCATCTAAGATGTTATGTTTTTTAATTCTTTAGCCATGCCATCAGAGATGCAGTGCAACAAACCTAAAAACCTTTGGCAACCCCAATAGGTCCTAAATTGGTTTTGCCAATGCTTATTTTTAGGAGTATTATGGCATGAATTCATTATTCATGGATCAGACCTTGCCATTATCCAAGTTTTGTTTTCTAGAATTAATTAGCATGTAAGAGTTTTGTAATTTTTAGATTTTGCCTGCACAGCATGTGTGCTGTGCTTGTGAAATCTGTTGTATTTAATATAATTCTTAAAAGGGGCTTCCATCCTGTCCCCTTGCTTTCCTTGATTTTCATTGGTTTCTGTGCTTGCCCCTTTGTTTTCCTCCATTTCTATTGGCTGGAGCATACTGTTTCCTAACAGAAACTTGGACAAACCCTCACTCTAACCCAGACATAGCAGTAGCACTCCCTGATGGTTACCACATACATAAGCTAGATAGACCACATAGGACTGGTGGAGAATAGCCATAATTTACAAAAACCCCGTCACGTTTTCCATCTTAGGTCAAGTAAGCAATGACCAGCTGGTCTTTAGTATGAGTTTACATCACAATCATAGCTGGAAAAGAGCTGTAGTATATCGCCCACCAGGACCACTAACCAACACCACTACACAGCTCATGGAACTCATTGCTCCACATGTGATATCTTCCACAAATTTTCTACTTCTTGGAGATTTCAATATACATAGTGAAATCAATGATAACCCACAGGCTTCATCTCTTTTGACAAAACTGTCTGCACTAAATCTTACCATAATAAATCAAGCCCCAACACACCAAGCTGGACATACTTTGGACATTATATTAACTAACTCTCTCAATATATCCTACTTTGCTACTCTTCCCCTGACATGGTCAGACCATTCTATGGTCGAGTTCCGCATTAACAGCCCCAAAGTACAGCCTGCGCCCAAACCCTATCTAAACAAAAGCTACAGACTATGGCACAAAATGACACCTGCACACTTTGAAGTTACTTTTTTCCCACCTCAACACTCGGAATCGGATAATGTTGAAAAACGTCTGCCCCCTTTAATGCCAGCCTTCTAGCTACCCTAGACAGCTTAGCTCCTCAGAGACAATGCTCTACGTATACAAAAAGATGCCAGGCACGTGGTACTCGGCCTCCCTACGGCTAGAAAAAGGTTCATGCAAGAAACTCGAACGCCGGTGGCGATGCTCACATGACCAATCAGACAAAGACTTATTTAAGGAGGCTCTGACTTAATACCACTGCAATTAAAAAAACGCAAGCAAAACTCACATCACAACCATCTCGAACAAGCAGGGAGCTCACAGAAAAGCCTCTATCAGTTCCTAAAAACATTCACAAATCCTAAGGCCTGCGACACAGCACTAGCCCCATCTCAAATGTTGTGCGACAACATTGCTAGCCATATAACTCCGAAAATTGATACGATCTATAATAAAATCACCTCCACGATAAATCCTCAAACTAATCTTGAATTTGAACTTCCGCCTATTTCACCCATATCTCGTTTGCTAGAGAACTTCCCACTACTCACTACAGAAGGTACAGAAGCCCTTCTAAAGTGCACAAAATCAGGTTCCCCACTTGACCTCATACCTGCGAAAATAGTCGCCACCCTGTCCAAACATCTAGCCAATCCCATGAGCGCCATTCTAAACAGCTCCCCGAGGGAAGGAGTCCTCACTCTAGATTGGAAAGCCACGTAGATACTTCCGATTAAAAAGAATCCCAAAATTATTGACCCATCTCTCTCCTTCCCCTCCCCACTAAAATCTTAGAAAAAACATATCAATATACATCTCTCCAATTTTATCGAATCCACGAACTGCCTAGACTCCTCACAATTCGGAGTCCGTCCTAGATACAGCACAGAATCCACTCTGGTAGCAGTCACAGAAAATATCAGGATGCTCTTGGATAAAGGTCAGGCGGTGCTTTTGGTGCTGCTTGACCTTTCCGCAGCATTTAACACCATCTCCCACCAGATTCTACTCAGAAGATTGGGTGACATGGGCATCTCAGAGGAATGGGGTCCCACCCCATATCCAAAACAGGCGGTAAAAAACCTTGGAGTCCGTATGGACCATAAACGTACGTTGAAAGACCAAGGGCCTCATTAGGATGGCGGCCGGGCAAAGCCCGCCCGCCACCCTAGCGGTAAAGGGGACCGTCCGCCTTAAGGGTGGGGGTTCCGGGGGTGGCATTAGGATGTGCCCGCCACACTGGCGGGCACATCCTGTACTTTTAGCATTGTGGCGGGCGGTGCTCTCTGCACCGCCTGCCACAATGCTAAAAATGCATTGCAGTATTTGCATAATGAAAGCGGCAGGCACCGCGCGGTGCCTGCCGCTTTCATTATGCAAATGCAGGGGGGTACCGTACCCTCCCGTGTGTACCCCCCTACTGTGCTTCTCTCTGGGGGCCCGAAGGGGACCCGCAGAGTGAACTCCACCTGCCTTTCCGTGGTGGCATTGCCACCACGGAAAGGCATTGTAAAATGCACATGATAATATGGCTGGCGGTGTCTGATAGACACCGCCACCATAATATTCCTTTTCCGCCCTGGCCGCAAGGCGACCGGGGCGGAAAAGCGGCGGACGGTCTTTCCGTCCGCCGAGGAACCCCCGCCATACTAATATGGCAGGGGGGAAAACGAGGGATGATGGCGGGCGGATTACCCCCGCCATCATAATGGACCCCCAAGTCTCTTCTACAGTTGAAGCATGCTTCTATAGCCTCAGCATGCTCAGAAGACTCTTCCCTTTCCTGCCAATTTCTTCCAGAAAAACTTTGTTACAGGCACTAATATTAAACCGCTTGGATTACCGTAACGCGCTGTTGATCTCAGCCAACGAAAGTGCCATAAACAGACTCTAGGTTGTCCAGAACACTGCGACCCGTTTGGTAACCAACGCCCCCCCCCCCCCCCCAAGAACAGCCTTCCCCTCCCTTTGCTTCATAAATTACACTGGTTACCCAAAAGGAAAAGGATTACATTTAAAATATGCTGTATGGCACACAAAGCCATAAACAGATCTGGCCCCAGCTACCTAAATGATAAATTGGTTAACTATGTGCCCTCTAGACCCTTCCGCTCTAGAACTAAAGCTCTAATAGTAGTCCCTCGCTTTAAAAAATTCCGGCAAGGTGGCAAGGCTTTTTACCATCTCGCCCCAATCTACTGGAATGAACTCCCTTTACATCTGCATCAAATACACGGATTACCTGGTTTTCAGGAAAATGCTGAAATCATCGCTAATCATTTCTCCTCGGCACTCCTAGGCGGTCTTAGCGCAGAGGTACCCTCATGGGGCGATTCACGCACTCTATAAGCACATACACATAAACATTTACAAATGCTTATTCATGTGTTCTCATGTGCTTCTCTTATCAGTTTCCTGGCACCGATGTATTGTTTCCTTCTGCCTTTGTGGAACAATTTTTTTGAAGGTTTTGCATGCACAGCACTTTTACTTTGCTTGCTTTTATCTTTAAAATGTGTGCACATTGTATTTTTCTTTTCCTGTCCATATTAATACTATCATGTACACTTGATGCGTTTCACTTCAATACAGAATCCACACCGTTTATTTCACTGGTTTAACTACAACAACTATTACAACATGGCGCCCACATTCAGTCCGCTGTTTATGTTACATGTGCTTCTCAAAAGCACACAAAGATGGCGATAGCACTGAGTGCCAGAAGAGGCGCGTTGTAGGCAATTTCGGGATCCTTTACTTGCACACTCATTTATCACTTTCACAACTCCTTTGTTCTGTGCTGTCTTAGATGTTTGGCTCTCGGTCCACATTCCTCCACTGTTGAAGGCCACTGACCACCACTGACTCTGTCACAATTTTCTGTTTAGCAGTGCTTATTAATGTTTCATTGTTCTAAAACCGATTGCTGAAGTACGCGTGTCTCCACTGAATCATTGAGATGCATGAGTTATTTGATTGCATCTGCACGAGACTGAAGTTAGCTTCTTATTTGGCCAGCTTCTTATTCGCAGGCTGAAGTTAGCTTCTGATTCGGCCAGCATCTTATTCGCTGGTTGAGGTTTGGTATCGCCTCCAATGCGGGACAAATGCCGCTCTGCGTTTGGATCTCTCAGTCGCACGTAGCCCCTGAAAGAGACTTTTACAGAGACGCTGTTAACCTCTTTAGAATTCCCCACACTGTAGGGGTTGGGGGGGGGGGGCTTGCTTAACGCCGTGATTCACAGGACAGGGTCAAGGCAGACCCTGCACTGTTGATTAGGTGTTAAACAACCATTATATCGGAAAGTGTTTTAGCACCCACACCCCCTCCCCTCTGCCCCCTGTTAGGTGGGTGAAATAGCCTGGCCTCGGGCTGCTGGTGAGTAATCCGGTCCATCTTTCCGAAAGCCGGTTTTCTTCTGTTTGTTTTTTCCAGCACTGGAGCTGCTTTCCTTTGTGTGGCTGCATTTACAAGTCAACAGCGACGGATCCATGGGTGTGAAAGTAGCCCTGCAGGGAACGCTGCAACACTCGAGAAATGACCTCAGGTGACAACCCGAGATAACATAGAAGGAAGGGGGAGGGAGGATTGTAAAAAAAGTGAGGTGACAGCTTAAATTAGAATTGCCACTTTTTTCATATAATGCCAGATATTCGTTTAGTTTTGAAATGGGTGCTTAGGAATTGTATTTTAATACACATTCAAATCTGCTGTATTTCCTGAAGGAATTGGTTTAGTTATTGATGAACCACATGCCTGAAAATCAGTTTGAAACGCTCACCCTGCAGAATTTACAGGGCGTGGGGGAGCATGCACACAGTCTCTCTCTCTCTTTCTCTCTCTCTCTCTCTCTCTCGTTCTTTGTCTCTCTCTTTCTCTCTACTTCTCCTTTTCTCTCTCTCTCTTTCGCTCCTTTTCTCTCTCTCTCTCTTTCTCTCCTTCTCTCTCTCCTCTCTCTCTCCTCTCCTTCTCTCTCTCCTCCTCTCTCTCTCTTTCCTTCTCTCTCTCTCTTTCTCTCTCCTTCTCTCTCTCTCTCTCTCTCTCCTTCTCTCTCTCTCTCCTTCTCTCTCTCTTTCTCTCTCTCTCTCTCTCTCTCTTTCTTTCTCTCTCTCTCTCTCTTTCTCTCTCTCTATCCTTCTTTCTTTCCTTCTCTCTCTCTCTCTCCTCTTTCTCTCTCTTCTCTCTCTCCTTCTCTCTCTCTCTCTTTCCTTCTCTCTCTCTCTCTTTCCTTCTCTCTCTCTCCTTCTCCCTCTCTCTCTCCTTCTCTCTCTCTCTCCTTCTCTCTCTCTCCTTCTCTCCTTCTGTCTCTCCTCTCTCTCTCTCCTCTCTCTCTCCTCTCTCTCTCCCTCTCTCTCTCTCCTTCACTCTCTCTCACCTTCTCTCTCTCACCTTCTCCTTCTCTCTCCTTCTCTCTCTCTCTCTCCTTCTCTCTCT